>NC_057814.1:540049694-540330511 GCF_018294505.1 Triticum aestivum
CCCATTGCAAGAAAGATCAATATAGTAGGCCAAACCAAACTGATAATTCGAAGAGACTTGCAAAGATAACCAATCATGCATAAAAGAATTCAGAGAAGATTCAAATATTGTTCATAGATAAACTTGATCATAAACCCACAATTCATCGGTCTCAACAAACACACCGGAAAAGAAGATTACATCGAATAGATCTCCACAAGAGAGGGGGAGAACATTGTATTGAGATCCAAAAAGAGAGGAGAAGCCATCTAGCTAATAACTATGGACCCGAAGGTCTGAGGTAAACTACTCACACATCATTGGAGAGGCTACGGTGTTGATGTAGAAGCCCTCCGTGATCGATGCCACCTCCGGCGGAGCTCCGGAAAAGGCCCCAAGATGGGATCTCACGGGTACAGAAGGTTGCGGCGGTGGAATTAGGTTTTTGGCTCCGTATCTGGTAGTTTGGGGGTACGTAGGTATATATAGGAGGAAGAAGTACGCCGGTGGAGCAACGTGGGGCCCACGAGGGTGGAGGGCGCGCCCCCTATCTCGTGCCCTCCGGGTTGATGTCTTGACGTAGGGTCCAAGTCCTCTAGATCACGTTCGTTCCGAAAATCACGTTCCCGAAGGTTTCATTCTGTTTGGACTCCATTTGATATTCTTTTTCTGCGGAACTCTGAAATAGGCAAAAAACAACAATTCTGGGCTGGGCCTCCGGTTAATAGGTTAGTCCCAAAAATAATATAAACGTGTATAATAAAGCCCAATAATGTCCAAAACAGAATATAATATAGCATGGAACAATCAAAAATTATAGATACGTTGGAGACGTATCACCCACCAGGCGGCGGGACTGTAGCCACGCTCTCCCCGACAAAACATGCATCATCAGCAGCACGGCTACAGTACTAAGCAGCTGGCAAGACCCTCCAGCGGCGGGTGCGGCCTGTCGGCCAAGTACAGGATAGCCGGCGGGACCCACCAGGCGGCGGGCCCCAGCAGCTGGCGGAGAAGCCGGCCACCAGAGACTCTGACGGCTAGGACCGGCACCTAGTCAGATTACCATTGTACCCCTGGGGGGTAGGCCTATATAAACCCCCCAGGGCGCCCATGCAAAGGGTTCAGCCTTTTAGACACCACACCCACATAGAGAGAGGAGTAGAGCTAGCCTTGCCCTTCTTCCTCCTCTAACAAACAGCTCAAGGAGCAATCTTGTAGGTACTTGTTGAGATAGTGATCATGCGGAGACCCCGTAGAGCAGGACTAGGGGTGTTATCTCCTAGGAGAGCCCCGAACCTGGGTAAAGTGCGTTGGCGTTCGTGTTTGCGCCTTATCCCGTTTCCAGGCACCGGCGACGTATTACTCTCCCCCACCATGATAAGTCATCCTTTGGCATATGTCGCACGACACCCCCACCACAACTCGTTTTAGTGGACTGATACTAGTATGAGCAATAATTGGCCCTGACCGGATAGATGCTCAGGTCCTGAGTTTTAGAGAATGTCACTGGCTGTAGGGAAGCAAGTTACTCACAGTTTTTATCAAGCACACTAACCCGTCTCTTATAACAAAAACACCAAGCGGTTAATTTACTGAAACTGACAGGATACACCTACCATTTAGGCAACTACTCCCGGCCACATATACAAGGTATCAGTTAATAACAATGGCTGGCCAAGATCCATCGAACACACATCATAGGTTTCATCCAATCGAAAGTATCAGCACTGAAGGGAAAGACAAATATGAACCTGTTCCAAATTAGAAGAGAGAGCACCATACAGACAAAGAACGTAAGATGTCGGGGATATACCCCGCGATGTAAACCGGTCGGACTTGGCGGTTTACTTCAGACCCGGCTGAGACTTGACGATTCACTGGCGACCCGTTTGGACCTGGCGGTTTATGATTCATTGATAATCCGGCAGGCGGGTCAAAGGAGTGACAAAACCCGGTGGCCCAACAGGCGGTTCACGAAGGCCGGTTCATACTATGGTGGGCCGGTTTACAAGGAAAGGCGTGAGGAATATTTGTCTTAGAAGGAGTTAAGACCTGGACTTGTATCCGGTTTGTATTAGAGATAGACTAGTCCTAATCCTAATAGGACTCCACATGTAACCCGCCCCTTCAACATATATAAGGAGGGGCAGGGCTCCCCAAAGAGGGACAAGCAAGAAGAAATAATCTCTAGGGCTAGACACCAGAGCCGGTTTACCGGCGACTCCCTCGTGATCATAATGAGACCTAGCCTCAAACAGCATGTAGGGTTGTTACCGGATGATGTTTCCCGGGGCCCGAAGCTGTCTAAATCCTTGTCTTGTGTTGCGTCTCTCGATTCCGCTCAACCCCTCTCAAGCTAGCACATAGATGCGTTGGCCTCGCGACTAAGTCCTGACACTAAGGACATCTGCCATGACAAATCCACGACAGTTGGCGCCCACTGTGGGGCTTGCGCACGGTGGTGATGAGTTCTTGAAGGGATCTTTATAGGGATCAAAAAGCTCATGATGTGCTGGATGAAGAAGAACTGGCGCAGAAGAAGATACATCGTCTCCGTGGAAGCAGTAGAAGGGAGATACGAGATTGAGATTAAAGAAATTAGGGTTTTTGCGTCCGGTTCACCGCCGACGCGAGACGATCTGTCCAAACCGACGGGAGATTCACCGAGTCCTGCAAGCTGTCAAGTCACAGTTTCCATTGAAGCAGACAAAGGGTCCGATCCGCCGAATCCGTAAAGTTACTGCAGCTGGATTACCTGTTCAAGTCCCGAGACTGTTTTGTGTTGCTAGTCCGCGGGGATACAAAGATAAATCAAGTGGAGATCAAAACTAGTACTGCTATGAGTGCCAATTGATGGCTACTGCGAAGGCATCAGATCACCAGATGATTAGACAAATCACTGCTCCTGCTGCCGCTAGGCCGGGGGCAGTCTGTTTCCTCATAACAATCAAATACTATGTTTGCACGGAAATCAAGGAGTAGTACTACTACCTATTTGGATGGGAAGGAATAAGACAAGAGGCATGCACCAAAAATCAGTCAAGTTCATCACGTGAATCTCCCAATGGCCTGTTTCATGTCCAGCTTAAAAAGAAAAGGAAAAAGGGAGATTACGACCTGGAAGACACGGATATGGAGAGCCAAACTAACATCGATCAAGATGAGGATTTGATACAGGGTCAGACTCGGACTCCGCCGTGGCCTGCCGCGCGATGAGCCGCCAGGAATATATTGAGGCCGCCCTTTACGAGCCACCGTCCACTGGGACTGGCCCTGAGCCACCTTGCTGCTCGCCTTCGCTTATATTATTGTGACCCGCCAAAGTGCACACCCGTTTCTTGAGCCGGCCGCTCCAACTCCGATGTGGGTGAGCCGCCCCCTGCTCCGTTGACTCGTCATGAGTTGCCACGATTAAATCGCCATTGCCAGTGCCGCGCCTGCCGCGTGATGAGCCGTCAGGGATGTGTTGAGCCGCCCCTCCCTCTGCGCGCACTTGTGCCGAAAAGACTGTAACTGCGGTGATGAGGGATAGTGGCTACAAACACTACTGTGGCTAGTGCGTTGCATAATGCTATCAGTACTAATTCCTACGTGAAGATCCTGACGTCATCATCAACTTGGCGGTTGAGTATCATCCAGACGAATCAGGTGATATCTATCTAAGCTTGTTTCACTAACACATATTGTTTTTATCAAAGAACAATTACTTGGTCTACGATATTTTTTTTCGCAGGACCATTATTCCTTACAAAAAGGTGTTGCAAAAGGGGCGTGACCAAATATTGTTTTTGCACTAGCGCTCATCCTACGCAGGTTGCCACCCCCACTACATCAACACACGCGATTGACTTATTGTGTGCCCCCGCGGCCGATTCTCCCACCCGCGCCGGTTTACAACGCCGCGGCCGACTCATCTGTCTGTGCCGCCTCTGAAGCCGCGGTCGTCTTTGTCGTCCGTCTCTCGTGGCCTGGTCTACATCAACACACCGGGCCGCACATATCTGCATGAGCTGTTTATTGAATATAAAGCAAGTCACAGCTTGGGTAGCCCGGTTTTTCTTTCAACAAATTGGAGGCAAATTATCATATATTATCAACCGCCGTCTGCATTGGATGGCTCAATGGGAAGGCGCACAAGTCGCCGCCACTACCGTTTTGTTAACTTCAAATCGCCAGTTGGAAGGAACCATTGGCCGAGTTGCTGACACGGCTCATACGGGATCATTTATAACCCGCCGTAGTCACCTCAACCTTCTATGGATTCACATCGTGCTATCAACACCAATGATATACAAGTTATGCCGATTTATATCACGGTCAAAATATGGAGAATCTCAACAACTCCTCGAGTCACCTTTGAGACTCGGGGGCTACGATGACATGATTCAGCAAATCTTGCCAGTTTCAGCAAATTTAAAGAACCCCAGGACGATGGAGGGACAGATAACCCGGTCCCGGTGGCTACTGTTATATTGATGAAAATTTAAAGGCCGTCAGAAAATTTCCGGCTTAGAAAGTATATGACAGTTACAAAATCCCGGCTCAATGAAGAAGTTCCGGGTCATCAGAAAGGATCCTGGTTTAAAATCCGGCTCAAGGGAAGTCAGTCTCACTGAAGCTCTCAAATATCCGGTTTACAATCCGGTTCAAGGGAAATCTGTTCTCCCACAAAGCTCTGAAGCTCTCAAATATCCGGTTTACAATCCGGTTCAAGGGAAATCTGTTCTCCCACAAAGCTCTGAAGCTCTCAAATCAGGTTTGAAAATGTCCGGTTCAAAAAGGAATTAACTTCTCGCAAGTTCGAGTTAAAAGGCCGTTAGAAAATTTCCGACTGAAAATGAAGATTCCGGTTTAAAATCCGGTTCAAGGGAAAGATGTCTCCCACAAATCTTTGAAGCTCTCAATATCCGGTTCAAAATCCCGGTTCAAGAAGAATTTATCTCTTGCAAAAAGTTAAAGGGTGCCAAAGAGGACCTGCTGCCATGATGCGCGGTTCAAACATGGGTGTCATGCCTTATTGGCTTATCATATTATTGATCACTTGGGGGCTTGGTCGTATCCGAACCATAGCTACACCTCTTGATCGGCGTAATGCCACATCATCACTTGGGGGCTTGGTCATATCCGAACCATAGTTACGCCTCTTGATCGGCGTAATGCCACAGCATCACTTGGGAGCTTGGTCGTATCCGAACCATAGCTACGCCTCTTGATCGGCGTAATGCCACAGCATCACTTGGGAGCTTGGTCGAACCCGAACCATAGCTACGCCTCTTGATCGGCGTAATGCCACAGCATCACTTGGGGGCTTGGTCGAACCCGAACCATAGCAACACCTCTTGATCGGCGTAATGCCACAGCATCACTTGGGGGCTTGGTCGAACCTGAACCATAGCAACACCTCTAGATTAAATTTGGGGCCTGGCAGCCTGTGAAAAGCCTTGACTACAACGGTTTTATTTGCCTTTTGCTAAGTTTCTCTTTCTTTTGATAATATTTGTGATGTTTTTAAACCGGTGTTCATTAACCCGGCTTGACTTTCAACTACAAGTTGTCAGTATATGATCAGTCATAATCCGGAGATTATCAACCCGGTCTGGTTTTGACTACAAGTCGCCAGTATTATATATGGTTAATCCGGTGTTTATCACAACCCGACACGGTTTTATCATAAACCGGCACAATATGGAAGGAGTTATTAGTACTCAAGATTGGGGTTATCACCCTTACTACAAAAAGTTGGTAAACCAACGATGTGATTCAATGTCACAGGTATGATATATTTCATATTTCATTATTCTTAAGTGCAGCCTTGGTTATAAACCCGGGTTATATGTTGGGCATTATGACCCGTTCGGCGATAAACCGCCAGGACACTTTAAACTTGTTGTATGCAGAAACAGGTTGAATAAAGCATGATTATAAATCACCGGCGTTTATTAACCGGCATGGCTTTCGACTATATGTCACCAGCATGATGATAAATTATTCAGTGTTTATTAAACCGGCCTGGCTCTGGACTGTAAGTCGCCAGTATATATTTGGATTGCGCCATTGGAATCATGCGCTTATAAATCATTGGGTTATATTATTCAAATAACCAAACTTGGCTGAATTTTCATTATGATATTGAATGAATAAGGTTTTCATACCGGATTATATTATCTTGAATAGCCAACATGGCTGGATTTTTATTATGGTTATTAGTAACCGATATTATTGAGATTTTCAAAGTCGCTTTAGCGCAATGGCTATTATTTTATCAAAGGATATGATTTATTCTACAATGGAAGGAATAGTCCCGAGTCGCTGCAAGCTTACGACCCGGCACTTGGGGGCTACATTATTCTAATTAAGATTACATGCAAGTCTCATGTCGCTGCAAGCATGCACCATGACACTTGGGGGCTAATGCAAAGTCATTTTTTATTGGCCTTATTGAAGACCCGACTCATCACATCATAATGAGCCGGCCCTTGGGGGCTACCAATTGCTCCTGTCAAACATTCAAGGTATACAAGACTTAATCCATTATATTAAAGGGTTCATTGCTCAGTTGGTAAAGCACAAAGCTCTTAACCTTGTGGGCGTGGGTTCAAGCCCTACGATGGAAGCTACATTATAAGATGTTATTTTCATTGAAGTATATATCAAGTCCCGGTTCAGTATTATCTTACTAAGCCGGCCCTTCGGGGCTACACTGATTGAAGTTTTTATAAGCAATTACAAGTCCCAGGTTGCTGCAAGCATGACAACCCGGTACTTGGGGGCTACATATATGGAGTATTCAGTTTATATGATTGAGATGAACAAACTGGATTTCTTCAAGGTTGAAAATGCTTATTGGAGCAAGTCTTAAGTTATCACTATGTTCTCCTCTTAAGACTTGGGGGCTACAGGTATTATGCATATAAAGGAGGAAATCTTCAGTTTATCAGTTTTGAGCAAATCAGGAAGATCAATTACATGACCCGGTGTCGACAACAATTATGACCCGGTGCCATCAATATTTATAAACCGGCAATTTTGACAATGATAAACCGGCAAGTTCTACATTTTCAAACCGGCGGATATCAGTTGAATATTTGAAGACCAATATTTTTTTCAAGTCAGAGCATTGAAGGCCGGTTCAAATGGATTCTTTATTTACAATATTTATTCTACAAGTAAATTAATTATGAAGCTGGTCTATTGACCCGGATTTTCTAGAAGGAGGAAATGACAAGGACTTAAGGATGATCAGGTGCCGGTCTACAAGAATTCTTAACCCGGAGCACAACCTGTCAATTGTTCTTGTGTTTGTTTTACAGGATCAACTTAACATGGATAAATCCAAATTAAACTGGGGACTAATGTCGGGGATATACCCCGCGATGTAAACCGGTCGGAGGTATAACCCGGCCGGACTTGGCGGTTTACTTCAGACCCGGCTGAGACTTGATGATTCACTGGCGACCCATTTGGACCTGGCGGTTTACGATTCATTGATAATCCGGCAGGCGGGTCAAAGGAGCGACAAAACCCGGTGGCCCAACGGGCGGTTCATGAAGGCCGATTCATACTATGGTGGGCCGGTTTACAAGGAAAGGCGTGAGGAATATTTGTCTTACAAGGAGTTAAGACCTGGACTTGTATCCGGTTTGTATTAGAGATAGACTAGTCCTAATCCTAATAGGACTCCACATGTAACCCGCCCCTTCAACTATATAAGGAGGGGCAGGGCTCCCCAAAGAGGGACAAGTAAGAAGAAACAATCTCTAGGGCTAGACACAAGAGCCGGTTTACCGGCAGCTCCTTCATGATCATAATGAGACCTAGCCTCAAACAGCATGTAGGGTTGTTACCAGATGATGTTTCCCGGGGCCCGAAGCTGTCTAAATCCTTGTCTTGTGTTGCGTCTCTCGATTCCGCTCAACCCCTCTCAAGCTACCACATAGATGCGTTGGCCTCGCGACTAAGTCCTGACACTAAGGACATCTGCCGTGACAAATCCACGACATAAGAGGAGGCAATATATTACACACGAATTGAACCACCGGCCACTTTACACATTTCCCATTGCCAATCCTTATTGATTGATTTCGGTATATACATATACCCCATCTTTCCTATCTCCGGCCGTCTTCCTCCGACGATCAACTGATACGCAGTCTAATGCTAGCAGCTATCACACATATTGTTCGATGGACATGGGGATTGGGGACTACATGGAGCACTCGGTGGGGACACCCTTGGCGACGCGCTTGGGGTCGGTGCAGTAGTTGTAGATCATGTAATTGCTCTACACCCAACGCATCCAGCTCCTGGTTGTACCACTCGCCCGCCGCGTCGGTGCCGGGGGCGACCTCCTTGCTCATGCTGGCGCTGCAGCGCGGCCGACCGCCCGCGGTCACCACGCACGCGTCGGCCTTGAAGCCACGGTACGAGGCGGAGAATGGGGCATGGGACCAGTCCGTCTTGACGCGGCTGCCCTGCGTGGCCGAGTCATCGGCGTTCCAGAGGCTGGAGTCAGCCACATCGGCTGGTTCTTGGGGCGTGATCCGCTTTCCCTCAAGGTTCTTGAAGTCCCTGATCGGCATGTCGTCCACCATGAAGCTGCATTTATGTACACCATGATCGGTCAGTCCATTTAGTGTATGAATAGATGGCCTGCCGCCGGCATTCTTGAAAGAAATAAGAAGGTTGGGCGACGGCGATCAATCGAATTACATGACGTGGCTTGGGTTCTAGAGGATGGAGTAGGAGTGGAAGTCGTTGGTGGGATCGAACCAGAGGCGGAACTGCTGCTCCCGCTGGCCCTGCCCCTGCGTGAACACGTTGGTGTGCAGCGTGTATGGCTCGCTGGTGACATTGCCCTGGAACTCGAAGTCGATCTCGTCATTCGTCGGACCCTGCGACGACAGCTGCACGTTCATACACACCAAACCAAACAGAGTTAGGCAACCGTGTCATCCGATCAGACCGAGAAGCAGAGGAAAGAATGAATGTCGGCGTACGTAGTAGGTGGTGACGGTGTCGGCGGAGTTGCCGGGGACGAGCTTGAGCTGCATGTCGATCTTGCCGTAGAGGTACTCGTGCTTGGACTGGAACTCGGAGCCGGAGATTTTGTTGAGCCCCACCGTGAGGAGCTGGCCGTTGTTGAGGATCTTGCCGCGCCCGTGACCGCACGTGACGTCGAACTCCTTGTCGAAGCTCGCCGCCACCAGGGCACAAGAGGCGAGCAGGGTTGCCAGCACCGAAACCGCCATGCGAGCCTTGCGTTTCGTGCTCCCGAAAGTACGGTGTCAGCGACTGATGGACAACAATGACACTTCTGGCAGACCAAGCGGCTGTCGACAAGCGCATGACGGCTACAGTAAACCAAGGCAGGCCCAAGTCGGCTGATACGTCTCCGTCGTATCTACTTTTCCAAACACTTTTGCCCTTGTTTTGGACTCTAACTTGCATGATTTGAATGGAACTAACTCGGACTGACGATGTTTTTAGCAGACTTTCCATGGTGTTATTTATGTGCAGAAACAAAAGTTCTCGAAATGACCTGAAACTCCACGGAACGTATTTTTGGAAAATACTAAAAATGCTGGAAGAAGAATCCACGTCAGGGGGCCCACACCCTATCCACGAGGGTGGGGGCGCGCCTGCCCCCCTGGGTGCGCCCCTGCCTCGTGGGCCCCCTGACACTCCACCGACCTCAACTCCAACTCCATATATTCGTGTTCGGGGAGAAAAAATCAGAAAGAAGTATTCATCGCGTTTTACGATACGGAGCCGCCGCCAAGCCCTAAAACCTCTCGGGAGGGCTGATCTAGAGTCCGTTCGGGGCTCCAGAGAGGGGAATCCGTCGCCGTCGTCATCATCAACCATCCTCCATCACCAATTTCATGATGCTCACCGCCGTGCGTGAGTAATTCCATCGTAGGCTTGCTGGACGGTGATGGGTTGGATGAGATCTATCATGTAATCGAGTTAGTTTTGTTAGGGTTTGATCCCTAGTATCCACTATGTTCTGAGATTGATGTTGCTATGGCTTTGCTATGCTTAATGCTTGTCACTAGGGCCCGAGTGCCATGATTTCAGATCTGAACCTATTATGTTTTCATGAATATATGTGAGTTCTTGATCCTATCTTGCAAGTCTATAGTCACCTACTATGTGTTATGATTCGGCAACCCCGAAGTGACAATAATCGGGACCACTCCCGGTGATGACCGTAGTTTGAGGAGTTCATGTATTCACTATGTGTTAATGCTTTGTTCCGGTACTCTATTAAAAGGAGGCCTTAATATTCCTTTGTTTCCATTAGGACCCCGCTGCCACGGGAGGGTAGGACAAAAGATGTCATGCAAGTTCTTTTCCATAAGCACGTATGACTATATTCGGAATACATGCCTACATTACATTGATGAATTGGAGCTAGTTCTGTGTCACCCTATGTTATGACTGTTACATGATGAACCGCATCCGGCATAATTCTCCATCACCGATCCAATGCCTACGAGCTTTTCACATACTGTTCTTCGCTTATTTACTTTTCCGTTGCTACTGTTACAATCACTACAAAACACCAAAAATATTACTTTTGCTACTGTTACCTTTGTTACCGTTACCACTACTATCATATTACTTTGCTACTAAATACTTTGCTATAGATACTAAGTTATCCAGGTGTGGTTGAATTGACAACTCAACTGCTAATACTTGAGAATATTCTTTGGCTCCCCTTGTGTCGAATCAATAAATTTGGGTTGAATACTCTACCCTCGAAAACTGTTGCGATCGCCTATACTTGTGGGTTATCATCGGCTCGGCCGAAGAGACCTCCCCAGTGGCTTGCAAGACCAGACTGGGCCCGCTAAGCGGGTGTACGCATTTCAAATAGCCGTTGACGCCTTCGTCTCGTTTTGGCTAGGAATTGGACGGCTGAGGCCGGTCTTGTATCTGAAGAGAGGTGTGGGAGGCTGGGAGGAATTCCTCTATCTAATTCGAATTCGTAGTTCCATCTGCCATGAATCCTTAGATCGAGAGAGCTATATGCAAGTTCCTCACATCTGGTATTCAGAACCTTCATCCTGGAGTTTCCCCTGCACCACCATCGGACCAGGTTTGGCGACCGCCGGCATCGGCAAGCCATGGAGAGCCTCAGCGCGGACAGGCGCGCCGTCTACAATCTCCTGCGCCACGAGTTCGCCAACGACATGGATCAGCGACTTAAGGAGCATAGCGAGTCGCTGATCTCGTCCATGAGCAAGCTCATCAAGGAGAACAACACCGTGCTCGACAACCTCATGTCGTCACGGACCGACGGCATCTGCGAGGAGTTGGCGCTAGATCTGGAGCAACTCAAGGCGGATCTAAGCAGGGAGTCGCCGGAACCAAGCCCCAAGGGAGGCGGGAATTCGCCATCTCTGCAGAGTCAAGGCGGTGCTGTCAACGACGCCGCAGGCTTCGAGCATGAGCACCAGGGGAAATCACACAACATCTATGTTTCTCCCCCGGCCAGAGGTGCGCGTTAACACAATCCTTCCCCCAGAATTTTTTTCCGGCTGCGATTCCTCTGTTGCGGATACTGCTGAGCATTCGTCTTATTCTCTACATATGGAGTTGCCGAAATTCGATGGTACCAACCCAAGGCTGTGGCAGAATCGCTGTGAAGATCAATTTCGACTGTGGAACATCCCAAATCATTGTTGGATCTCTCTGGCTTCGGCACACTTTGAGGGCGCAGCGGCCAGGTGGCTTGAGTCAGTGCAGAGACAGATGCCAAATTCTTCCTGGACTGAATTTTCAGCAGCGCTACAGAGCAGGTTTAGCCGGAACCAGCATCAGACACTACTTCGTAAGTTATTCCGCATTGCCCAAGTTACTATTGTGGAAGATTATGTTGACAGATTCTCTGAATTGTATGATCAGCTTACTGCTTATGAGGATGCACCTAATTCCTTGCATTACACGACCTGTTTCCTTGACGGTTTGAAACCAGGTGTCAGAATTGCAGTAGCATTGCCAAAACCAAAGGACCTTGACGCAACTTGTGAATTAGCCCTTTTGCATGAAGAATTGGGAGAGGGAGTCACTCCTATGAACAGTTTCCCCCAGAAGAGATCATCAATTCCTTCAGTCAACAGAACTCGCTCTACTGACGAGCAGCGGCCTTCTACTGCAACATCTACAACCAGTAGTGATGATAATTGGGCAGCGCTGCAGAATTATAGGAAATCTAAGGGGCTTTGCTTTGTTTGGGGTGAAAAGTGGGCAAAGGATCATGTGCGCAAGTCCACTGTGCAACTTCATTTTATGTAGGAACTAATTGAACAGTTACAGTCACAGTCATCTGAAGATTCTATGAAACTTTCTGCTGCTGCAGTAGGCAGAGAACCTGAATCACCAGTCCTCTAACAAGAAATCTCTTTACAAGGTCATCTCATGCAATTCCTAGTAGACTCTGGCAGTACACATTCTTTCCTTGATCATAAGTATAGTGAATTACCAGGAGTGACAGCCACTGCACCTATGTCAGTACTAGTGGTTGGTGGAACTACCATACAATGTAAGAGTAAATTGATAGGCTCTCAGTGGAACTGCAATGGACATGAGTTTCAGTCTGATTTCAAAGTTCTTCAGCTTCAGAACTGTGATGGCATTTTAGGTCTGGATTGGTTAGCTCAATATAGTCCTATGTATGTTGACTGGGCTCAGAAATGGTTGTCTTTCCATCATAAAGGTTCAATGGTGACTCTTCACAGCACAATGCCAGAAGAATTTGCATATACTTGTGTGTCTATATCTGTTGTACGGTCAGATGAACAGTTACCTATTCCTCCCGAGATACAACAACTTATAGAAGAATTACCTATGGTGTTTGAAAAACCAACAGGTCTTCCTCCTAGAAGAGCTTGTGATCACACAATTCGACTGATACCAGGAGCTAGACCAGTCTCTGTCAGGCCTTACAGAATTGTACCCCATTTGAAGGATGAATTAGAAAAGCAGATAGATGAAATGCTCAAAGCTAGCTTGATCAGACCTAGTACAAGTCCATTTTCCTCCCCAGTTCTTCTAGTGAAAAAGAAAGGTGGAGAATGGAGATTGGTCATTGACTATAGGATGTTAAATGCTATTACAATTAAGGGAAAAAATCCTATACATGTGATTGATGAGTTATTTGATGAATTAGCTGGAGCAGCATGGTTTACTAAATTGGATCTTAGAGCTGGTTACCATCAAATTCGCCTTGCACCTGGAGAGGAATATAAGACAACTTTTCAAACACATCATGGTCACTTTGAGTTCACAGTGCTTGCGATGGGTCTCACAGGTGGACCAAACACATTCCAAGGAGAAATGAGCACTTCCTTGTTCCCAGTAAACAGGAAAAATACCTTGGTTTTCTTTGATGATATATTGGTATTCAGCAAGACTTATAAAGAGCATATACTCCATGTCAGGCAAGTCCTCTCCATTCTGCAAGCTGATCAATGGCATGTCAAGTTATCCAAATGTGCTTTTGCACAGGAACAAATTGCTTATTTAGGGCATGTCATTAGTGCTGCTGGTGTAGCTACTGACCCCAGTAAGATTCAGACAGCACAACAGTGGCCAGTTCCTGAAAATGTGAAGGAGGTCAGAGGATTTCTAGGGCTCAGTGGATATTACAGAAAATTTATTAAGCACTATGGCATCATTAGCAGGCCTTTGGCAGAGTTGCTCAAGAAGGGAGTTCCTTTTGTGTGGACCCCAGTTACAGAACAAGCATTTAATGTTCTGAAAAAGGCTCTGGTGGAAGCACCAGTTTTGGCTCTCCCTAATTTTGAGAAACCTTTTGTTATTGAAACAGATGCCTGTGATAAAGGGATTGGAGCTGTACTCATGCAGGAAGGGCATCCCTAGCATATGTCAGCAGGGCCCCTGGACCAAAGAACAGGGCTCTGTGTGTATATGAAAAGGAATACATGGCCATTCTCCTTGCAGTGGAACCATGGAAACCCTATTTGCATGTGCAACAGTTTACTATTAGAACTAATCAGAAAAGTTTGGTTCATCTGCAGAACCAGAAACTTCACACAGTCTGGCAGCAGAAGGCTCTTACCAAATTAATGGGGCTTAATTATCAAATTGTGTACAAGAAAGGGGTTGAAAATTCAGCCGCTGATGCTTTGTCCAGAAGGCCACCTAATTTCCAAGTGCTCAGTATTTCTAGAGCTCAGTCTGTGTGGATGGAAGAAATCATTGCCAGTTATGAGAATGATGATAAGGCAACTGAATTATTGCAAAAGCGTTCTGTTGATCCAGAGGCAAAACCTAAATATCAATTAATCCAAGGGATTATTAGTTACAAGGGGTGTATATGGATTGGTAATCACCCTGAACTACATGCCAAAGTATTTTCTGCATTCCATGATAGTCCAGTGGGGGGGGGGGGCACTCAAGTTTCCTTGTAACATACAGAAGAATACACTCCCTCTTTCGATGGGTTGGCATGAAGCAGTTCATTAAAAGCAGAGTACAATCTTGCATGACTTGTCAGCAATCTAAAGCAGAGAGAGTTAATTATCCAGGACTTCTGTCACCTCTGCCAGTTCCTAAACAGGCCTGGGAAACTGTTACAATGGATTTTATTACAGGATTGCCCTCTTCCTTTTCATATGACTGCATCCTGCTGGTTATTGACAAGTTTACTAAGTATGGTCACTTTCTGGCCCTCAAGCATCCCTGTACTACTCAAAAAGTTGCTGAAATTTTCTTGGACAATGTTTACAAATTGCATGGAATGCGAGCAACTATTGTGTCAGACAGAGATCCTATATGCACTAGCTCTTTTCGGCAATTGCTTGTTAAAAAAACTGGTGCTCATCTCAATATGAGTTCTGCATATCACCCAGCAATAGATGGGTAGACAGAGCGAGTGAATCAACAAGTGGAAGGGTATCTATGTAGCTTTATCAGTTCTCACCCTACAAAATGGAGCAAGTGGCTCTCTAGGTGTGAATTCTGGTACAACACCAACTGGCATTCAACTGCGGGGAAATCACCTTTTGAAGTGCTTTATGGACACCCTCCAAGATACTTTGGTATATCTGCATCAGACTCTGTGGCTCCTGTTGATATCCAAGTGTGGCTGGAAGAAAGACAGGTGGTAGTGGAATCTGTCAGGCAACATCTGCCGAGAGCCCAACAACGCATGAAAAGTTAGGCGGATAAGCATAGAACAGAAAGGCAATTTGCAGTGGGAGACAAGGTGTTTGTGGAGCTTCAGCCTTATGTTCAATCTTCAGTTGTGCATCGATCCAACCACAAGCTTACCTTCAAATACTTTGGGCCTTATGAGGTTTTGGAGAAGATTGGAGAAGTGGCTTATTGTCTGGCACTTCCACCAAGTAGTAAAATACATCCTATTTTTCATGTCTCACAACCAAAACAGGTTGTACATCCTGACTACACAATCCAGAAAGTGCTTCCCTCTATTACTGCTCATTTGCAGGTCCCTGTCAAGATTCTTTAGAGACATGTGTGTCAAAATGGCAAATGCATCGTTGCTCAAGGCCTTGTACAGTGGAGTGGCACTCCGCTGGAAGAGGCTACATGGGAAGACATCGATTCTCTTCGTCAGCAGTTCCCTCGTGCGCCGTCTTGGGGACAAGCCGCTTCTCAACGGAGGGGGGTGTCAGCGACCCGATGGACAGCAACAACACTTCTGGCGACTCGGATGGTGAACAGGACGAAGCGGCTGTCGACAAGCGCATGACGCCTACAGTAAACCAAGGCAGGCCCAAGTCGACTCGGCTGAGGAAGTCCTGGATTAAAGGGTCCTCGGGCGTCCGGACTATGTAACATGGGCTGGACTGATGGGCCGTGAAGATACAAGACATAAGACTCTCTCCCGTGTCCGGATGGGACTCTCCTTGGCGTGGATGGCAAGCTTGGCATTTGGTTATGAAGATTCCTTTCTCTGTAACCGACTTTGTACAACCCTAGTCCCCTCCGGTGTCTATATAAACTGGAGGGTTTAGTCCGTAGAGGCAATCATAATCATATAGGCTAGACTTCTAGGGTTTAGTCATTACGGTCTCGTGGTAGATCAACTCTTGTCATACTCATATTCATCAAGATCAATCAAGCAGGAAGTAGGGTATTACCTCCATAGAGAGGGCCCGAACCTGGGTAAACATCGTGTCCCCCGTCTCCTGTTACCATCGACCTTAGACGCACAGTTCGGGACCCCCTACCCGAGATCCGCCGGTTTTGACACCGACATTGGTGCTTTCATTGAGAGTTCCTCTGTGTCGTTGCCTAAAAGGCTCGATGGCCCCTTCAATTATCTACAACAATACTGCCTCGAGGGAGGCTTTCCTCCTCGGCCAGATTTTTGTGCTCGGCGGCTTCGCACTGCGGGCCAACTCGCTTGGCCATCTAGAGCAGATCGACAGCTACGCCCCGGTCACCAGATAAGTTTTGGAAACCTGGGCTATGTCGCTGATGTCCGAGGAGACTTGATCTTCCAAGGATTCGCGACCCCAACCTCCGCTCTGGCCTTAGATCCGGAGCGCGTCGTCAGGCCCGAAGATGGGCTTCTTGAGCCCGCCGGACTATCTGCAGCCATTAAACCCGGTACGGAATAGCCGGATGAAGTAGCGTCGCTGGCAGCCATCATGAGGCCAGACCCTTCTCCAAACACTGGCTCCGAGCCCTCGGAGTCAGCACCGTGTGAGTTCGGCCAGGGAGTCTCCCCCCCGCCATACTCCGCGGACTCTCTTCTTTCTGGCCAAACCTTGCCTTTAAACGAGGCTCTGGACTTATTGTGATCCCTTGTCATTACAGAGGAGCAACGTCCGAACTACGCCCAGCCCGGACTAGGGGCTGAGAGCAGGGAATTTTATGTCCCACCCACCACCCACTTCATAGCCACTCTCGAGGATTTAACCGATATGCTCGATTACGACTCCGAAGACATCGATGGCATGGATGACGATGTCGGAGAAGAGCAGGCCCAAAGCCCGCCGTTTACTAGGCGCTGGACAGCCACCTCCTCGTATGACGTGTACATGGTGGATACACCCAAAGAGAATAACGGCGATAATGAGAAGGACCCAGTTGAGGATAAACCTCCGGAGATACAGCCAAAGCGCCGACGTCAGCGGCGCCGCTCTAAATCACGCCGGGGAAAAGACAGCAATATCGGCACAGGAGACAACACTCCGGATGGTGCCGAAGACAGAGAAGACCCCGACGAGCCAACTACCAAACATGACGATCTGGAAGAGGGGCAGGTTAGCCCTGAGGAACAAGCCGCAAACAAAGACTCGGAGGACAGTAATTACCTCCCACTCTCCGAGGATGAGGTGAGGCTAGGTGACGAAGACTTTATTCTGCCTGAGGAACCTCTCGAGCAGGAGCGCTTTAAGCGCCGGCTAATCGCCACTGCAAGGAGCCTGAAAAAGAAGCAGCAACAGCTTCAAGCTGGTCAAGATCTGCTCAATGATAGATGGACTAATGTCCTAGCAGCCGAGGAATACGACCTCAAGCTCCCAACCAAAAGTTACCCGAAGCGCAAATCGCTACCTTAATTCGATGATGAGGTGCTGGAGCCCATACCATCAACGCGTAACACGGCAGACCGACCACCGCGTGGCCGGGGCAAAGCGGCAACTCAAGCCGAACACCGGCTCATACCACCTCGTCGTAAGGCCAGACACACGACAGCTCGGGGTCATACATATGACCTGCGGCAGGACCTAGACAACAGAGCGGGTCAGTCCAGATCGATCTACGGATCACGGGGGCGTGCCCTGACGCACGACGCCGACCATCTAGCCGGACGTGACAAGCACAACCGCGCCCGGGCCAAACACCGCATATGAACTCCATCCGAGCTAGGTCGCGACTTGGCCCGATATAGAGGCACCGCACACCCCCTTTGCTTCACTGATGAAGTAATGGAACACGAATTCCCGGAAGGGTTTAAACCCATGAATATCGAATCATACGATGGAACAACAGATCCCGCAGTATGGATTCAAGATTTCCTTCTCCATATCCACATGGCCTGCGGTCATGACCTCCACGCCATCAAATACCTCCCACTAAAACTAAAGGGACCAGCGCGGCACTGGCTAAACAGCCTCCCAGAGAACTCCATTGGCAGCTGAGAAGACTTGGAAGACGCCTTCCGCGATAACTTCCAAGGCACATATGTTCGGCCTCCGGACACCGATGACCTAAGTCACATCATCAAGCAGCCCGGGGAGTCAGCCAGGATGCTCTGGACTAGGTTCTTAATTAAAAAGAACCAAATTGTCGATAGTCCGGACGCCGAAGCCCTCGCGGCCTTCAAACATAGCGTCCGAGATGAGTGGCTCGCCCACCACCTCGGTCAAGAAAAACCAAAATCCATGGCTGCCCTTACCGCTCTGATGACCCGCTTTTGCACGGGAGAAGACAGCTGGCTCGCTCGCAGAAGCAACAGCACCGCTGATCCGGGCACTTCTGAAGTTCGAGACGGCAACGGCAAGCCACGATGCAATAAGCACAAGGGTCGAAATAATAATGAAGGAATGCAAGACACGGCGATCAACGCCGGATTCAGTGGTTCCAAACCCAGTCAACGGAAAAAGCCATTCAAGGCAAACAGAGACAGACCATCCAATTTAGACAAGATACTGGATAGGCCCTGCGAGATTCATGGCACCCCCGTTAAAACAGCCAATCACACGAACCGAACACCGGGGGTCAAAAGCAATTTCCCCCCGAAGTAAAAACAGTGAACATGGTATACGTGACGCACATCCCTACAGGGTTGTGCAGGCGCACGCTACGGTACGCCGACGCCATAAAGCCAGTCGCCCCAAAATTAAGCCAATGGGCGGCCTGCCCGATCACTTTTGATCGCAAGGACCGCCCATCCAGTATCCGTCATGAAGGTTTGGCATCTCATCCTTGATCCAATTATCGATGGGTTCCATCTCATGAAAGTCCTTATGTACAGCGGCAGTAGCCTTAACCTACTCTACCAAGACATTGTCCGCAAAATGGGCCTTGATCCTTCAAGAATCAAGCCCACCACAACTACCTTCAAGGGAACAGTATCCGGTGTAGAAGCTCACTGCACGGGCTCAATTACATTGGAAGTCATTTTTGGCTCGCCGAACAACTTTCGAAGCGAAGGCTTGACCTTCGATATTGTCCCATTCCGCAGTAGCTGCCATGCACTACTCGGGCGTATCGCTTTTGCTCGTTTTAACGCGGTCCCACATTACGCCTATCTCCAGCTTAAGATGCCCGGTCCATGAGGCGTCATTACGATAAATGGAAATATGGAATGCTTCCTCCATACAGAGGAGCATACTATGGCTACTACAGCCGAAGTACAAAGCGGTCTCATCAAGCCGCATATCTCATCGGCCATCAAGCCATCGGTCCCTCTTAAACAGGACCGATCAATCTCAGAGCTGGATTAGCAGTTCGGCCTCCGCCATTCGCCTCATATAGCCACGAAGTTTGTACCGCGCATACATAAATATGCACTTAAAATACCCTGGTCACCGGCGGAGGCACAATACGGACAGTACTACAACGCAGTCCACACCCCTTAGCCTTTTTCCTTTTTCTAACTATTTTTTATCTTTTACCACATGTGACTCAAAGGCTGGTCATCTTACGGACTCTTTGGGAGTTCGGCTTCGTATATTTATCCAAAGGCTATCCCTATTAAGGAGTCCTTTCGCCGAGGTAAGGCGGCGCAGACGTGCGACAAGAGGTCCAAATAATTTTTTGCAGACCACAATCTTTCTTTCGAGCCTGTAAAGTGCCTTTTCCCTCAGCCTTCGACCCCCGGCATGTCAAATAGCCCGGGTAGTGGCGTTATAATCTGTAAGATTGCGTTTGATGTGTCAATCAGATTCCAGTGAACATAATCCGTATTCGGCATTCGCTTTTTCTAAGAACTGGATTTTGCTTCTTCGATTGTTTCACGCACGCACCTCGGCAAAAATTTCCAGGGGCTCGATATGGCAACATATGAGTTGCCGACAAGTCCGAACAGCTTTATAGCATACTTCGGTGTCACGAGTTTGGCCTTATATGCATCAGCTCCGAATCATGTCTTTGGTCAATAGTTGGGTTGCCCGGCTCCTGTGCTTGCTACCATACGTTCCATCCTATCGGCTAAGGTAGTAAAGGGAGAACTACTGCATTGTGTTTCCGGTTCATCTGGTCAAGCACCTCAGTAGAGAAACCCAAAAACTGACTGTCATGATGCAGCGAGAGCTGGTCATACACTCGATGACTTATCAGAATCTTTCGTGATTCCTTCTGTATTACACGAAGGACCGTTCTTCTGGTCACCTATGTAACGCACTGTATTTGGATAACTGCGTACATACCAGGGGCTATATCGTAGACCCACCGTCAAACTCTTATGGCTAAGTGAAAATGTTAAAGCCCTATAGTCCTATTGCCTAGCTTGCTGCATTGACACCTCCTTCACGGACCAAGACGTTGGGTCAAGAGTGATCAAGTGCTTTTCCGAACACCCCCGTATTATATGCAAGGGGGCTAAAGCCGACGACTGGTAAACTTTCAGATTATACAAAAAACGGACGCACAGGAGGAATCAAAACTTTCAGGTAAAAGTATAAAAACATATCCTTAATATATCATAATATTGTTTTCACAATTTTGGTACATTCAGTCAAATATCATATCCTTCGAGCATTGACCCTCTATCAAGCGGGCGCCCTCTAGGACATCCTCAAAGTAATGCTCCGGCGTGTGATGGTCCTTGCCCCCAGGTGGACTCTTTGCTGCAACGTCGGTGGCCTTCATCTTCGGCCAATATGTCTTGACATGGGCAAAGGCCATCCATGCACCTTCAATGCACGTTACCGCTTAACGGCGTCGATACGCGGCACAACATCCACAAGTCGCTGCACCAAACCAAAATAACTATTCGGAATTGGCTCAGTCGGCCACAGCCGGACCACGACGTCCTTCATGGCAGATCCAGATATCTTGTGGAGCTCGGCCCACTGGGCCATCTATTCGTTCAGTAACTGCGGACGCTTTGGCGTGCTGAATTGCGACCAGAAAAGCTTCTCCGTTGCATGCCCTTCTTTCACTTGGAAAAACTGCGCCGCATCGGAGACACTCTTCGGCAAGTCCAAGAATGCGTCTGGAGAACTCCACATTTGATTAAGCGGGGCATACTTCGGATCGCCGAATTTAGTCTGGAATAAGAAACGCTTACCGGCCGCTATCTCCCCAGCTTTCGGGTCTCCTCCCGAGCCGCTCTAGACCCGGACCGTGCTTCTCTCGCCTCTTGAAAAGCCTTGTCGAGATCGGCCGTTCTGGCTTTGTTATCCTTCTCGAGGAATCCGCACCGGACAGTGGCTTCCTTTAGCTCGCGCGCCATGGTAGACATTCTCTCCTCGCACTGGCGCCGAGCAGCCTGTTCGGCCTTTAACTCATCAGCTGCCTTCTTGGCAGCCACATTACTCATCCTGGTTTGCTCCTTGGCTCGGGCAAGTTCAGCCCAAAGGGTCTCAACCGCGGCAGCACTATCTGCAGTTATGCATTTCTCAGTATATAATTCTCAGCTTCGTGCTCATATTATTATACATACATATCCTGACCGCCCTAAAACATACCTTGCGCCTCGTCGAGCCGCCTGTTAATAAGCGTGATGTCGTCATCCGCCACATCAAGTTTCTGCTTCAGACCTGCAAGCTCTGTAGCGTGGGCAGTCGCCATGGATGTAATAACCTGTGTTCCAATTAATTAGATTATTTCCTGGGCATATCTTTTTCGATCCTCTGATTGCCTCCCTTTGGACGCCAACCAGAGTCTCAGGGGCTACTATTTATACACAGGTGCATTTTGCGCGTAGAGCGCAATTGAGAATATTACATAGCGTACCTCGAAGCCTCTTAGCAGGCCCGTGAAGGCCTCATTCAATCCGCTCCTCGCGGACAGAATCCTCTCAACTACCGTACCCATTAAGGTACGATGTTCCTTTGAGACGGACGCATGTTGCAACATGTCCATCAATGTATCCGGCGCCTCTGGATTTTTGGAAGCGGCTGCAGGAGTACAGACTCCCTTCAAAGGGATATGTTTACTCGACCCTAGAATCGTCTCCGCCCGTAAGCCAGATAGTCCGGCATCTTTGTTGTTGGTCCCCGCAGGGGCCGCACGCCCTGGACCCGGGACGACCGAAGTATCACCTTCGGGCGTGGTCTTCATTGTCCCTCGCACCACTTGTTGATCGGGAGAGATCCTCTGGGACGACACCTCAAAGTCGTCCGCCCTATTGGGCGAGGAGGTCAGAGGAGGCGTCTCGCTTTCCATCATCTCCGGAAGAAGATCCCCCAAGGAACAGGACTGTTGAGGAAGACTGCATGCCGGACTGCAAACATATATTCTAGATGTTACCCTTGTAACCGGAAAAGAACGGGATATGTTCAAGACACCCTTGTTCACTTAAGATTCGGCTAAAGGCTTGTCTTTACGGAGGAACTATGCGACAATGTCGTCTTCCGAACCCGAACCACCTGACAAGGGCATCTTCTCTCGCTTAGGAGCCTTTACCTCCAAACCTTCGGAGGCGGCCCTTTTCTTACCATGGGGAGAAGGGATGTCAGCTTCTCCTTCTCTTTTGTCTTCGAAAGAGGGAGTCCCAATCTCCCCGGACATGGTGTCTGGTGTACCTTCAGAATGGAGGCCGCCTTTGGCCTTCTTGCTCTCCTCCTTGTCCTCCTTCGCCGGCACTTGATATGGTGCCGGAGCTAGCATCCTTGTTAACACAGGATCAGCTGGGTCTTCGGGAAGAGGGGCCGAACACCTAATTCGTTCTGCCTTCTTTATCCAGCCTTGGTCGAAGATAGTATTCTCAGTATCTTGTTACGGGATATTAAACTAAGCTGTGTTGAGTCGAGTGCTTACCGAGGTATCCGGATGATTGCAGTCGAGGCCGATGTCCACGGTGGTATCCGGCCACTGTTTTCGTGTCTCGAAGAATAACTTCCACATTCCTCTGTCCGTCATGCCGAAGAAGTGCCGAAGGGTTCGTGGTCCTTCCAGATTGAACTCCCACATGCGAAGAGGCCGTCGCTGGCACGGTAGGACCCGGCGGACTAGCATTACTTGGATTACGTTGATGAGGCCGGTGACCTTTTCGGTGAGGCTCCGGATGTGGCTTTGTAGTGTATGCACTTCGTTAATTTATCCCCAGTCCAGCCCCTTATTAATCCATGATGCAAGACGTAATGGAAGGCCAGATCAGAATGCAGGTGTAGCTGCCCACTTGGTACCACGGGGTTCAGTGATGTAAAACCACTCGTGCTGCCATAGCTTGGAAGTTTCCGTGAAGGAGCTGATACGTCTCCAACATATCTATAGTTTTTTATTGTTCCATGCTATTATATATTCTGTTTTGGATGTTTAATGGGCTTATTTATGCACTTTTATATTATTTTTTGGGACTAACCTATTAACCGGAGGCCCAGCCCAAATTGCTGTTTTTTTTGCATATTTCAGTGTTTCGCAGAAAAAGAATATCAAACAGAGTCCAAATGGAATGAAACCTTCGGGAACGTGATTTTTGGAACAAACGTGATCCAGAGGACTTGGAGTGGACGTCAAGCAACAGACGAGGAAGCCATGAGGTAGGTGGGTGCGCCTACCCCCTGGGCACGCCCTCCACCCTCGTGGGCCCCTCGTTGCTCCACCGAAGTACTTCTTCCTCCTATATATACCCAGGAAACATCATATACGGAGCCAAAACCCTATTTCCACCGCCGCAACCTTTTGTACCCGTGAGATCCCATCTTGGGGCCTTTTTCGGCGCCGCCAGAGGGGGCATTGATCACGGAGGGCTTCTACATCAACACCATAGCCTCTCCGATGATGTGTGAGTAGTTTACCTCAGACCTTCGGGTCCATAGTTATTAGCTAGATGGCTTCTTCTCTCTCTTTGGATCTCAATACAAAGTTCTCCTCGATCTTCTTGGAGATCTATTCGATTTAATCTTCTTTTGCGGTGTGTTTGTCGAGATCCGATGAATTGTGGGTTTATGATCAAGTTTATCTATGAACAATATTTGAATCTCCTCTGAATTCTTTTATGTATGATAGGTTATCTTTGCAAGTCTCTTCGAATTATCAGTTTGGTTTGGCCTACTAGAATGATCTTTCTTGCAATGGGAGAAGTGCTTAGCTTTGGGTTCAATCTTGCGGTGTCCTTTCCCAGTGACAGCAGGGGCAGCAAGGCACGTATTGTATTGTTGCCATCGAGGATAAAAAGATGGGGTTTATATCATATTGCATGAGTTTATCCCTCTACATCATGTCATCTTGCTTAAAGCATTACTCTGTTCTTATGAACTTAATACTCTAGATGCATGCTAGATAGCGGTCGAAGTGTGGAGTAATAGTAGTAGATGCAGAATCGTTTTGGTCTACTTGTCACGGATGTGATGCCTATATGCATGATCATACCTAGATATTCTCGTAACTATGCCCAATTCTATCAATTGCTCGACAGTAATTCGTTTACCCACCGTAATGCTTATGCTATCTTGAGAGAAGCCACTAGTGAAACCTATGGCCCCCGGGTCTGTTTTCCATCATATTAATCTTCCAGCACTTAGCTATTTCTATTACCGATTATTTTACTTTGCATCTTTATTTCTCTTTATCAAAAAAATACCAAAAATATTATCTTATCATATCTATCAGACTCACTCTCGTAAGTCACCGTGAAGGGATTGACAAACCCTTTATTGCGTTGGTTGTGAGGTTCTTATTTGTTTGTGTAGGTGCGTGGGACTCGAGCGTGGTCTCCTACTAGATTGATACCTTGGTTCTCAAAAATTGAGGGAAATACTTACGCTACTTTACTGGATCACCCTTTCCTCTTCAAGGGAAAACCAACGCAGTGCTCAAGAGGTAGCAGGAGACTTTTGGCCAAAGAGTATTGGTGAGTTTGCTCACCGTAGGGCCACCGCGCTTCGCTTGTTTCCCGTCGACTACCTTCGGCTTCACATTAAAGGTCTTGAGCCACAAGCCGAAGTGTGGGGGAATACAGAGAAAGGCCTCGCACATGATGATGAACGCCGAGATGTGAAGAAAGTAGTCCGGAGCTAGATCGTGAAAGTCTAGCCCATAATAGAACATGAGTCCGCGAACGAAGGGATGGAGAGCGAACCCTAGCCCTCGGAGGAAGTGGGAGATGAATACGACCCTCTCACCGGATCTGGGAGTAGGAATAACCTGCCCTTCAGCAGGAAGCCTGTGGGGGATTTCCGCGGTCAGGTATCTTGCCGCCCGGAGCTTCGCGATAACCTCCTCTGTGACAGAGGATGCCACCCACCGGCCATGAGGGCCGGGTCCGGACATGACTGGGAGGCTCGGAGCAATTAAATTGAACATTGGGTGCTGGAACTTGAGGTTGGAATGGGGAAAGGGTTGGCGTAGAGGAGAAAGACGGGTCTGTGACCCTCTATAAAGGCGATGAATATCAAACGCCTCCTCCTAGGCTTTAAAACCTGCCTATTCCCAAGGAATCATGCCAACGGAACGGTTGGGTTACCCACACCCGTATTGATGAGAATCCCGAAATAAGGGGACACGATCTCTGCTTTGACAAGACGTACCAATAAAACCGCGTCTTGAAATGTGGAGCGGCAGGCTAAAAAATGGTTTGAAATAATGACCGGGTGGTGACGTGGTGTCACAACACAAAAAGTTGTCAGTGGATTGGACTCGTGAAGTATTATACTTTCTACGATTGTGTGTGGTACTTGTTTTGCAGAGTCGGACACATTCTTTGTGTTCGAAGGCTATTTTGGAGTATTCGGAGGAGGAACCCGCCTTGCAATGCCGAAGACAATCTGCGCGGCGGACATATCGTCATTGAAG
Source organism: Triticum aestivum (assembly GCF_018294505.1). NCBI lineage: Eukaryota > Viridiplantae > Streptophyta > Magnoliopsida > Poales > Poaceae > Triticum > Triticum aestivum. The sequence continues at coordinate 540,075,585 of NC_057814.1, forward strand.
CCTGGTGAAAGAATATGCGGTGCCCCCATGTTTGGTTTTGGTAATTGATGACAATCTCTATGGACTAATGGTTGCCTTGAGTTATATTTGAAGGTTTTGTCCATAGGCTTTTCTTGTAGTACATGTGTTGGTTTCAAGGAGAGTTTGTGATGACCAAGGTGCTATTCAAGGAATTACCTAAAGATTGGTCTTGTGAGATGTTGATCAAGACTAAGTCAAAGAGTGAATCAAGTTGATCAACACACAAAGCATAGAAGATGTACGAAGAGGGATCAAGTGATCCCATGGTATGGTAAGCATTGTCAATTACGCTTTGTGTACTAACCCGTGGTCTTCGTGAGAGTTCTTTGTGGGGTTAGGTTGCGGTGTGCAAGTTCAAGTGATGCATCACGAAGAGATCAAGTGCTTGAAGCTTTCCGTCCATTGTGGTGACAATGGACTTGTGAAGATGTGCCGAAGAGTGGCTCACCCATAGTGGACTATGGGGGAGCAATCATCTAGTCTTCAATGAGCCAACGCAATCAAGAAAGGCGATCCAACTTGAGGGAGTCAAGATCGTCATCATATAGCTCAAGTTGACTTCGTGCAGGGCAAAGGTTTTCCCTTGATAGGTCTTCTATTTTATCGTTCTCATGGTGGTAGTTGGGAGACCGGGTTATAGGATCGATTGCCGTACTATCAAGGGGGGGCTCTCGATGAGTAGCTTGATCGTATCATTCGTAGAGAGCTCAAACCATTGCATCCTTGCATCATCCTTCTTGGTTCTTGTCTGGTTCTCTTTGTGAGATTTGGAGCTTATGGTCATCTTCTTAACAAGCTCGAGTTCATCGAAAATGGAGTTCACATGCTTCTTCTATTGCGTTTTCGATGTTAGAGGTTTTACCAGTCTTATTCGAAGAAGGGTTCTCACCATTTTCTTATGGGCCTTTTCTAATTTAAATCTTATTGTTATTTCTATCAAGATTGTGTTAGCCCTTGTTGCTAGCTTTCCAACAAACTTGGTTTCGTTGATTCGGATTCCGTTTGTAGAAGTTGTGTCAGTTTTGGTGTCCTTATAAAAGCTGTAGCAGTACTACCGCTCGTGGGAGTGGTACTACCGCTTGGAGGGGATGTAATTTTTTACTACCGCTCTTGGGAACGGTACTACTGCTACTCCCGTGGCTACTTCCGCTCCGGACCAAAAACTCGCCACAAGTCCAGCGATGATAGGCACGGATGTATTTTTTAGTACCACTCGCAAGCAGTAGTACAACTACCCTTTGAGGTAGTACCGCTACCCCTAGCGGTATTACCGTGAGGTCGAGCGGTAGTCTGCTCTGTCCGGGCTGTGAGCATAACGGTTGGATTTTTTCCCACCTATAAAAGGGGGTCTTCTTCCCCAATGAACCTTATCCTTTAAGCTCGTGTTCTTCCCCCATTGTTAACCTTCTTCGAGCTTGCTATCTCTCAATCCCTCCATGGATTCTTGCTAGTTTTGGGGGGAAAAGAGAGAGGAGATCTAGATCCACATTTCCACCAATCACTTTCTCCTCTATGTGAGGGGAACCCCTTGGATCTAGATCTTGGAGTTCTTGGTGTTCTTCCTCTCATTTTCCTCCCTAGCATTAGTTGCTTTGGTGGGATTTCGGAGAGAAGGACTGGGCACTCTGTGTGCCCTTGCCTTTGCATTTGGTGCATCGGTTTGAGTTCTCCACGGTGATACGAGGAAGTTACAAGTTTAGAAGCTTATTACTCTTGGGTGCTTGGTGCCCTTGAGCTTGTTACTCTTGGGTTCTTGGGCGCCCTAGATGGTTGGTGGTGTTCAGAGCTCAATCATTGTGGTGTAAATCTCTGGGAAAGCGTCGGGGTCTCCAATTAGGTTGTGGAGACCGCCCTGAGCAATTTGACGGGTACCGGTGACCGCCCCCAAGGGTTGCCAAAGTGTACCGGTTCGGTGACCGCCCCCAAGGGTTGCCATTTGTACGGGTTCGGTGACCGCCCTCAAGGGTCCCTTAGTGGAATCACGCATCTTGCATTGTGCGAGGGCGTGAGAAGATTACGGTGGCCCTAGTGGCTTCTTGGGGAGCATTGTGCCTCCACACCGCTCCAAACGGATATTAGCATCCGCAAGGGTGTGAACTTCGGGAGGATGGGTTTTTATCCTACAAAGGATCCCCAAAGATTATCTTTAGAGGATGAGAAAAACTCTTATCTCAATGCTCAAGCTTCTAATGTGCTTTTCGATGCTTTGAGCAATGTAGTTATATTTCAACTCATGTCGTTCCGGGATGCTCATGAGTTGTGGACAAAGCTTCAAGATAAATATGGTGTGTCCAAGATTTATGGGGATGATTGTTCTCCCTCCACCTCCGGCCGTGTTGCCTTCTCAACTTCTTCTACTTCACCTACATGTGGATTGCCACAAGGTAATGTTATGGTGAGTAGTGCCGGTCATTGCAATCATGATAGTGTGCTTGTTCTTGGTGATCCTTCATCATTATCTCATTGCAATGGTGTTTCTTTGGAATTTAACACTTCGAGCACCTTACATGTTTCACATGCTTGTGTTGATAGTCCTTGCATATCATGTAGAAATTGCTTGCTCAAACCTCATGATGATATGCTTGCTATGACTTGTTGCCATGATAAAAATGTATCTATTTCCTTGAGTTGTTGTGCTAACAATGTAGAGGAAACTCAACACTCCATGGAACAAGATGTGGTCTTAAATGGTGCTTCAAGGGATCCTACATCATCATCTATTGCTTTATGCCGTATGGCTAAGGCTTCAAAGGTATCTCCTACTTTGAATGAAAATATGTCTCTTGATGATGATGTTAATGCTAATGATGATGAGGATAATGATGAAAAGAATGATAATGTTGCCTCCTTAAAAATTAAGGGGGAAATGGTCTTTAATGCTCTTCATAAAAATAAAATTGCTCTTTCCAACTTCATGTAAATCATGTCCATTGCCATTGAGGGCAAGAATTTTATTGAGGAGTTGGAATCTCATCTTGAGGAGCAAGAGGTCACCATTGAGAAAATGGAAGGTCATGAGCGTGATTACGCTAATGAGATTGCAGACCTATCTCAAGCTCTTAAACTTGAACAAACCACCAAGGAAACTCTTGAGGAGACTTTTGCTCTAGAACTATCTAGACTGAAGGAATCTCACGATAGAGCTCTTAAGGTGGCCAATGATTTAGAAACTAAAAATTATAAGCTTGAAGTTGCACGTGCTAAACTCCTTGAGGACTTTGGGCACCTCGAAAATGGTTCAAGGGTCGTTAAGAGTGAGCTCATCAAACTCACCGAGTCTCATGCACAACTTAAAGCTTCATATTAAAAAGAGCTTGCCAAGTTGCCTTCTCCTCTTGCTATTATTGATGGTGCTTGTGCTACTAACTCTATTACTTGTTAAGCATCCATTTTGAAGGAGAATGTTGAGCTTCGGGCGCAACTTTATTTGCTATCTAAAATTATATATGGGCAATTGGAAGAAATCCATGAAAGGCTCTCAAGCTCTCATGATGATCTTCTAGTATCCCATAATGTGATAAAGATAGCTCATGAGGCCATGATTGCTAAGGTAACATCTAGTGAGCCTCATGTGGATAGTAGCACTACTTCTAGTCAAAATGCTATTTTGCCATGTGCTAGTCCTTGTAATTCATCTACACACAATGTTGGTACATCTTTTGATGAATTGCTTTCCTTGCCGTGTTGCTCTAGCGATGAAGCTTATACTTCCTCTAGTACTTGTGTTGAGACTAACCATGTAGAGCAAATCAAAGAGCTCAAGGCCCAAGTCACTTATTTGAAGAAAAACTTGGAAAAGTGTCATGAAGGGAAATTCACACTCAACAATATCTTGAGTGTGCAAAATCCCCCAATGACAAAGGTGGACTTGGATTCAACTCCAATAAGAAGAAGAAGTCTAAGAGAAACAAGAAGGGCCAAGAATAACTCAATAATTTGGCCAAGATTATTTGCTTCAAGTGCAAAGTAGAAGGGCATCATGTAGATCTTGCCCATTGATGAAGAAGCCCATTAGTGACAAGCAACAAGGGAAGCGGCCACAAGTTCACTCTCATGCTCAACCTCAAGTTGAAGAAAGGCCTCTTCCCAAGAAAACTCAAGCTAATGCTTCTCAAGTTGAGAAATCAATTGAGAAAAAGTGAAGAGTAGACGTTGCTACCTATGTTGTGAGAAAGGTCACCACGCTTCTTCATGCACTAGTGGTAACTTATCCAACCCAATTATTATTGATGATATCTATTCACTTGGGAAGGATAAGGTTGGCAATGTGTTTGCCAAAGTTGTTGGTACTCAAGGTGGTGTCAAGAAAAGAACCATTTGGGTAGCCAAGCCTATTGTGACTAACCTCTTAGGACCCAACTTGGTTGGGGACCAACAATCTCAAACTTGATCAACAGGTGTTGTCGGAGGGCATTGGAGACTTGGCTACATTATGAACAATTAAGGGGTCTTCATCATTCGTATTGTCTCAAGCCAAGTCAGTTGGGTTATCAAGTTTCTATACTATATCCAATGTGCCTCCTTCCGGTAACTTGTACTTAAATTGCTTACATTGAAAGTTACTTGCCCCTTTGCATGTTTTGGTTTTGTTCCTTGCATGTGTTTGTATATGTTGTGTCTCCAAATTGCTTACCTTGAGTAATCAAGTATGTCTATGTTGGTTTGCACTTCATCTACATGTGTGTTGTTCGTTGAGCCTTTGTGCATATTGTTTGTATCTTAGTTGGCTCTTGTGAGAGATTAATGGAATATCCCATTGTGGGGGAGTGATGTGCTTTGTGCACCTCACAATCCTATAAATGTGTGTACATGAGTAATACCATCTAGTATTGATATTACAAGATTATCTAGTCGCTATGTGGTATGTCTTCTCATGAGAAATTCAAATTCTAAATAGTCCATCAACTATCTCTTGTTGGATTCCCTTATTGCCTCTTGTTAAGTTTTTTGTGGTATCACATTATGGGGGAGTAATATGCTATGTGCATATTACAAGCCTAGAAAATGTGTTCATTTGAGATATTGTCACCTTGAATTGATATTGTAAATTATCTTGTCCCTAGGTGGCACGTTAGCTCTACAAGTTGCAATTTGCTTGTGTCTGGTGTGAAGATGATGTTGGATATCCTTGCTATCTACCAACGGGAATTATTTCCAAATACTTCTGGTCTTTTGACAATTGGTACTCACTTATGTGTGTAGAAATTATTGATCATCTTCACGTTGGCATTTTCTTCTTATTGCCTTATCTCTTGCCAAGGAATGTATCAACTCCCTTTGTCATCCATACTAGTTGTGGATCTTGTTAATTTCTTGATCTTGTTTAGTGTTTTCTAGATATAGTGAAAGTGGTGATCCCACCTTGTGCATTTTGTATTCAAATGCAAATTCTCTATAATGCACTAATCTTGGGGGAGCTATCCTATTTTCTATAAAACACTCATCTTGTGATCCTTATCAAGTGTGTGTTGGTGGTAGGCAAGCCGTTTTCTTTTTGGTACATTGTGCCATCATGGAACTTTGTACAGAGCTTGGTTTGTTTGGAACCATCCTCTCTTTTGGGAGTTTGATATCTTTTATTTAGTGTGTATCAATGAATATCTCATTCCTCGATGTATCTTTTACGGATATCCTCCAAGTGATGATTTATTCATTTGGTATCTTTTCTTCACTTGGCATTTCTTTGTCAATTGGTATCGGTTCTTGAAAGTCTTGAGCATGCATATTAACCTCATGTAGTTTCTTTGGCATGCTTTCTTTCTTTGACCCAATATATAGGGGAAACTCCACCAAGTCTCAAATTGGATGAGATGTGCATGAAATTCATTTTCATTTCTATATGCACATATTTATGTGGAGTTTGTCCTATGTATTGTTGGTTCTCTAACTCTTTGGTCCCAATGAGTTTGGGTACCATTTTGTTTGTATTGTTGGTCTAGGAACAATTGGAGATGCATTGGATGCTCGGCTCACTCACAAGGAAGGTGGTGTCACCATGTGCTTATTGGAGTAAACCTAGGATGCTCAATGAACTACTATATACTACCTTCAATTGGTTTCTTCTACATCCTTCTAATGATATCTCGGTAACAAGTATTTATTCATGCATTCTTTTCTTGCATTCAACCTTGTGTAGGTTGCATCTTGGCATGATATTTATTCCATCTTGTGATACTTGTTTCCTTTCTCAAAGCATCCCAACAATGAACTCTTGTTAATAGTTGCGATGTCTTTGATGTTCGTGTGGTTGGAATTCATTTATATACAATAAGACCATATCTAGCCATGTGCTATGCTCTCAAGCAAATTTCTTATTGGTATATTTATGACTTCCTTGTGGATATCTTGTTCTTTCCTTTTTGTAACTATTTCGTGTGTATATCCTTCTTTGTGGATTAATATCATCATGATTTTCATCCACCTAGAATCTTATACACTTGAGAGGAGTTACATCTGTAGTTGTTATCCTTATTCTTTCACGTCCACCTTTCCATTTTTTGGTTATGTGAAAGGACTTAACTTGAGTGCGGATCGTATATCGTTGCATCTTGATGCACTCTGTTGTGGTGAAGATATTGTTTTTCTCTTGCTTGTCTTGATGAGGCTTTTTCCATTTGGATTGGTATCCCTCCTCTTGAGAAAGCTATCATTTTGTTTCTTCACCATGGGTTGTCACAAGTGTTTGTTATTCATTGTGCATTTTTAGTGTGCTTGTGAACCCTTTTGCTTGGTGTGTGTGTGGGGAGGACATGTCATGCACCTTGTATCTCCAGTATCCAAGACTATGTTGATGCTTAATGCTCATCCGTATATTAGTCTTCTCAAGTGGTTTGCCATGACTCACACACATCGGTTTTGGTTGAGCCTATTCTTAAGTTTCCTCTTTTACATGTTGCTCAACCATTTGTTTGTTGCAAGTGCTAGGCTTTGTTTCCTACTTGTCCACTTGCACTTGTTGTGAGTTTCTATTGATTTTCGGGGAGTGGTGATCCTATTTTTGTGCACTTGGTATCCTAATGCAAATATTCTAAGGAGCGCACAAATCATGGGGAGCTTCACTAGTGTCTTTAGAACACTCTGTTGCTCTCTTGCACTTGTCGTGAGGTTGTATTGATCTTGGGGGAGTGACAATCCTATTTTGTGCTCGTTGTATCCAATTACAAAACTAAATTGTGCACAAATCATGGGGAGCTTCTCTAGTTTCTCTAGAACACTCCTTTGCTCATATCATAATTTCTTTTATTCATGTGGCACGTAGGATCATTGGTCTAGTTGGTTCAATTGGTATCTGTTGATTGCTTGCTTCAATTGGTATCTTTTGATTGCTTGATTGCTTGTGTCTCTCTTTGTTATGTCTTTGTGGCATATCATTCTTTAGCAATCTTTGTGCCTCAATATAGTTTGTCTTCCTCCAAGTATTTACCTTTGGATATGTGTATGACATTCCACTCTCTTGTTGAGAAATACACAATTTATGGAGGAACACTCTCTATATTGGCCTTCTAAGCTTTTCGCCCATTTTGGCAATCGATGCCAATGGGGGAGAAGTTTCAGAGAGTTTTGTGGAGAAGTTTTCAGAGTTTTGCATTGCTTTGGTTTTGTTCCTAAGCATTTGCATCTCTTACTCATGCATCATTGGTTGTTGCATTGCATGGTGATGCATAATTCCTTATATAAACTCTCTTGAAAGTGATTGTCATCAATTACCAAAATGGGGGAGATTGAAAGAACATGCGGTGCCCCCATGTTTGGTTTTGGTAATTGATGACAATCTCTATGGACTAATGGTTGCCTTGAGTTATATTTGAAGGTTTTGTCCATAGGCTTTTCTTGGAGTACATGTGTTGGTTTCAAGGAGAGTTTGTGTCGACCAAGGTGCTATTCAAGGAATTACCTAAAGATTGGTCTTGTGAGAGGTTGATCAGACTAAGTCAAAGAGTGAATCAAGTTGATCAACACACAAAGCGTAGAAGATGTACCGAGAGGGATCAAGTGATCCCATGGTATGGTAAGCATTGTCAATTACGCTTTGTGTACTAACCCATGGTCTTCGTGAGAGTTCTTTGTGGGGTTAGATTGCGGTGTGAAAGTTCAAGTGATGCATCACGAAGAGATCAAGTGCTTGAAGCTTTCCGTCCATTGTGGTGACAATGGACTTGTGAAGATGTGCCGAAGAGTGGCTCACCCATAGTGGACTATGGGGGAGCAATCATCTAGTCTTCATCGAGCCAACGCAATCAAGAAAGGTGGTCCAACTTGAGGGAGTCAAGATCGTCATCATATAGCTCAAGTGGACTTCGTGCAAGGCAAAGGTTTTTCCTTGATAGGTCTTCTATTTTATCGGTCTCATGGTGGTAGTTGGGAGACCGGGTTATAGGATCGATTGCCGTACTATCAAGGGGGGCTCTCGATGAGTAGCTTGATCGTATCATTCGTAGAGAGCTCAAACCATTGCATCCTTGCATCAGCACTCTTGGTTCTTGTCTAGTTCTCTTTGTGAGATTTGGAGCGTATGGTCATCTTCTTGACAAGCTCGAGTTCATCGAAAACGGAGTTCACATGCTTCTTCTATTGCGTTTTCGGTGTTGGAGGTTTTACCGGTCTTATTCGAAGAAGGGTTCTCACCATTTTCTTATGGGGCTTTTCTAATTTGCTTCGCATTGTTATTTCTATCAAGATTGTGTTAGCCCTTGTTGCTAGCTTTCCAACAAACTTGGTTTCGTTGATTCGAAGTCCGTTTGCAGAAGTTGTGTCAGTTTTGGTGTCCTTACGAAAGCTGCAGCGGTACTACCGCTCGTGGGAGCGGTACTACCGCTTGGAGGGGATGTAATTTTTTTACTACCGCTCTTGGGAGCGGTACTACCGCTTGGAGCAGTACTACCGCGGCTACTTCCGCTCCGGACCAAAAACTCGTCACAAGTCCAGCGGTGGTAGGCACGAATGTATTTTTTTAGTACCGCTCGCAAGTAGTAGTACAACTACCCTTTGAGGTACTACCCCTAGCGGTAGTACCATGAGGTCGAGCAGTAGTCTGCTCTGTCCGGGCTGTGAGCATAACAGTTGGATTTTTCCCCACCTATAAACCGGGGTCTTCTTCCCCAATGAACCTTATCCTTTAAGCTCGTGTTCTTCCCCCATTGTTGACCTTCTTCGAGCTTGCTATCTCTCAATCCCTCCATGGATTCTTGCTAGTTTTGGGGGGGAAAGAGAGAGGAGATCTAGATCCACATTTCCACCAATCACTTTTTCCTCTATGTGAGGGGAACCCCTTGGATCTAGATCTTGGAGTTCTGGGTGTTCTCCTTCTTGTTCTTCCTCTCATTTTCCTCCATAGCATTAGCTGCTTTGGTGGGATTTGGGAGAGAAGGACTTGGGCACTCCGTGTGCCCTTGCCATTGCATTTGGTGCATCGGTTTGAGTTCTTCACGGTGATACGTGGAAGTTACAAGTTGAGAAGCTTATTACTCTTGGGTGCTTGGTGCCCTTGAGCTTGTTACTCTTGGGTGCTTGGGCGCCCTAGATGGTTGGTGGTGTTCGGAGCTCAATCGTTGTGGTGTAAAGCTCTGGGCAAGCATCGGGATCACCAATTAGGTTGTGGAGACCGCCCTGAGCAATTTGACGGGTACCGGTGACCGCCTCCAAGGGTAGCCAAAGTGTACGGGTTCGGTGACCGCCCCCAAGGGTTGCCATTTGTACGGATTCGGTGACCGTCCTCAAGGGTCACTTGGTGGAATCACGACATCTTGCATTGTGCGAGGCCGTGAGGTGATTACGGTGGCCCTAGTGGCTTCTTGGGGAGCATTGTGCCTCCACACCGCTCCAAACGGAGATTAGCATCCGCAAGGGTGTGAACTTTGGGATACATCGTCGTCTCCGCGTGCCTCGGTTATCTCTTATCCGAGCCCTTTACTTATGCACTTTACTTTGTGATAGCCATATTGTTTCTTGTCATATATCTTGCTATCACATAGTTGTTTATCTTGCTTAGTATAAGTTGTTGGTGCACATAGGTGAGCCTAGTTGTTGTAGGTTTTGTGCTTGATAAATTAACCGCTAGGTTTCTTCCACATTTGTTCAAGCATAAACCATAATTACTTTAAATCGCCTATTCACCCCCCCCCCCCCCCGCCCTCTAGGCGACATCCACGATCTTTCACGTGGTTCAGGGGCTACTGAGGGAGTCCTGGATTAAGGGGTCCTCGGGCGTTCGGACTATGTAACGTGGGCCGGACTGATGGGCCGTGAAGATACAAGACAGAAGACTCTCTCCCGTGTCCGGATGGGACACTCCTTGGCGTGGATGGCAAGCTTGGCGTTCGGATATGAAGATTCCTTTCTCTGTAACCGACTTTGTACAACCCTAGTCCCCTCCGGTATCTATATAAACCGGAGGGTTTAGTCCGTAGAGGCAATCATAATCATACAGGCTAGACTTCTAAGGTTTAGCCATTACGATCTCGTGGTAGATCAACTCTTGTAATACTAATATTCATCAAGATCAATCAAGCAGGAAGTACGGTATTACCTCCATAGAGAGGGCCCGAACCTGGGTAAACAGCATGTCCCCGTCTCCTGTTACCATCAACCTTAGACGCACATTTCGGGACCCCCTACCCGAGATCCGCCGATTTTGATACCGACATCGGCCCAAGAGGCCTCCCCAATGGCTTGCAAGCCCAGACTGGGCCCTCTAAGCGGGTGTACGCATTACAAATAGCCGTTGACACCTTCGTCTCGTTTTGGCTAGGAATTGGATGGCTGAGGCCGGTCTGTATCTGGATAGAGGTGTGGGAGGCTGGGAGGAATTCCTCTATCTAATTCAAATTTGTAGTTCAATCTGCCATGAATCCTTAGATCGAGAGAGCTATATGCAAGTTCCTCACATACGCTCACTCAACTAACTTGCTAGCTAGGAGAAGGTTGATGAGGAGGAGAAAGCTGGATCGAAGCTTGCGTTTGTGTGAGTGGAATGAGCGGGGCGTGAGGGGTTTATATAGGCGTTTGGAGATAAGCGTGGCGTGCCGGATGGATGGATAGTTCTACGAACTGTAGACGGGTGTAATGCGTCTGAGTTGGCGCCAGAGGAGAGGAGACAGAGCGGCAGGCCGGCTCTGTAGCTGCCAAATTTCTGATGGAAAATGAGACGCCGGACTGCCCCGACATGGCGATGCCATGGGCTCTCACGTTCACGTACAGCAAGAAGCCATTAAGAATCGATCGAGACGTATAGCAAATTTCTAGCGGCAATGCAACAGCTCTTGATTTTTTTAAAAGAAATTGGTCGCTTGGATCTGTATCTACGACCCTTGAGATGGTTTGTGTTCTGTACGCAAATGGCAGTAGAAAAGAAAAGGAACTACATAATGTATGAACAAAGGAATAAGCAGAGATGAATGGACGATCAATTCTTGTCCACCTTTTTCTTCTTCTCGATGAGAGTGAAGATTCCTCGTATGTTACATTTGTTTGTCTTTTGGGCGACTAAGTGATATAAGAGGATAAACGGGCCCATCTCCGGCTACTTGGCGCTGGTACGGCGGCTGCGATCCATGGATCAGGGATGGCGGTCCCTTTGCTGAGGCTTCCCTGTGCAATGGCGTGCAGGCGGGTGGGCTGCCGGGGATTGCACCGGTGGGCGGCGATTGACCGGCGGGTTGGTGCTGTGGCTTGCTGCCCAAGCCGCCAATGACGCCGAGCTGCTCCTTTCTTCAACTCATTTTACCGGGTTGCGACGGAGCGGGAGGTGGGGGATCCGATTGGGGAAATTCCCAAGTCAGCTCCTGCCAGCTGCGACAGCGACGACACCCAAGGGTGCCGGTTTTTCTTCTTGGAGACGGCGTTCGGGTCTGCCCTACCTTTTCCCACCTCACGGTCTCTCGGATGAAAAACCTAGGGCGGCGACAATGCTCTTGGCGTCGTGCCCATCTTGCAGGCGTCGTCGGGAGAGCTATGTGGTGGTGGGCACCGCTTAGGTGCGTCGACAGTTGCATCTGGCATTGCCCCTCTTCCTCTAGGCGCAGCTGTTCTAGGGGAAACCCTAGATCTGGGTCTCCCAGATTGGATGATGACGGAGACTTTGGTGACGTTCTCCCTCCTTGGGGCATCGTCTTGGTGCGCTGGTTCACTGGAGAGGCCAACAGGTGGAGCGGTGTTATATCGACTGCATTGATGACAGTGGGTCTCCGCGGCGTGGAGGAGCGGAGTCTCAGAGTTGGATGCAGATCGATCGACACGCGCAGGTTGGTGGCGTTGTCTCGTGTCGTGGCGACGTTAATGGCAGATGGGATTAGCAAGATCTAAGCAGTGATTCCTCCTGAATACGAGATGGCGGAAGATGGCGGCAGCGGATCCTGGAGCGTGCACAGGCGGTGCACGTTATGGGACCCTTAGACCAGATGATCTCCAGGCCATTGGATTAGATTGTGTCTATTATGCGGACAAGGGACATCCGTATACTTATAGGTGTAGCAACTTTGATCGCCTAGAAGGGGATTTTGATTGATCCTTATATTCATTTTGTCAGACTCTGATCAATAATTAATAAAGATGGTTGTGTGCATCATGCTGATGTAGAGGCCGGGGTAATCCTTCTTTTTGAAAAAAGAATGATTGTTTCTATTGTACTTTTTGCTGGGGGCCCATGTGGTGATGCCTCTTGATGCGAGATCGTGCGCACTAATCTATCGTATTTGAGGTGGGATTGTGCGCATCAATCAAGCTGTCGTATTTGTTAACGTGTTGACAGTGAATTCGATTACATGATCTTTTCGACCATGTGAAAAATTCCAAATCTGAACCGGATAGATAGTTGTACAATTAATAAAGCAACTCGTTATACCCTAGCAAAAATGTCTGGCGGACAGTAATCTAGATGTACTATATGTCAATGGAGTTGTTCCCGAGTATGAAATCTCACAGACTCTTCTTCACAAATGAAAAAATGTAAATCCAAAAAAAGCTAATAGGAGGAGCAAGTAACTAAAATTGTCTGATAATAAGCTCCGGAAGAAAAATACCGTTCCTGCATCCATAAAGAGAAATTCCAATCTTAGAGGACAATGGAAGCGGCAATTTCAAGTTTTTAACATTGATTTACCTGTTTTATCTTAACACGCCTATAGACAATCAAATTTAAAATTGGCTGATTATACCTCTATATGTTTTCTTTAATTCAGCACTTGTCTTTAGAGAACATTATTAATTTTGCTAATCGCGAGTAAGCAAAGGCATCAGCGTCTCGATCAATATTTTAGTTAATAAACCATGAAATGGATAAGGTTAGTTTGCTATCTCGAAGAAACATCATAGGTTAAACCATGTTCACACACACATCATCTAAACATATGTGATGCCTCTTGTTTCGGTTTTGATGAGGTGTGTACAAAGAAGAAAATAGTGAAGATTAACCTTGGAAAGGTGTGAAAATTGAGCTGCAAGGAAAACCGTAGCATATTTATTCCTTTTCCTCTCCCGAAAAGTTCTGTACAATGAGAAATTTTGTATTAGCATGCAGCATATATCACAATTACATCAAAATGAGCTAAAATGAACCATGGGCTATCAGTCGATATAAATATCCTCATTATATCATCGACCCTGCAACCAATAATATCATACTATCATAACCTTTGCAAGATGCTCAATAACTTTATGAATCATGATTTGGCAACTAAGAATGGAGCAGAAAACAACTTAGTTTAATATTAATTATTTGTTGGTTTGAAGCTAATTTTTAATTATTCAAATGAAGACAAAAAGATGAGAAACATAAGAAGATATTCCAGATTTTATTAGTGTGCATTTCCTGGAAGTAAAAGTCACTCACGTTCATAGCCATCATCTTATCACGCACAGTCTACAAAAGCATATGTTAAAATGCAGTTAGAAGAAAACAATCATAAGTATATATCCAAACCCGAAAAATCAATGGAATAACTTTTCTAACAAAACAATAACAAGACTATGCCCAATCTCACCTTTATTTGGCATTTTTATCTAGATTCTTATGGAGGCATTTAGTGTGTAGTACAACCTAATCAACTTCACCTAACACAAGCCTTATTTCTTGCTATCACTTGCCACTGGCCATCAGGTTCATACAGAAAAGTAATGAAAGAAAAGAAATAAGTAATCAAGTCAACATAGCTTATGAACTGCAACTAATAGGTGTAATCCCAACCAGAATTAAATTCTTCTGCCCCCCTCCCCCATATCAAGAAATAACAGTGAACATAGATGACCACCAAATAAACCACCACTAGATCCTGAGCAGGTTCAGCCACGAGGTCACAAAAAATTGCAACACCAAATTACTTGCATAAAAATGAACAGATGAAAGAAACATACCTCAACTTCATAGAGGCTGCAGAAAAACATCCTCTCTTCATTGTCTTGCTGCTCACCATTGGTAGCATGAAAAAACAAAAAGAAACAGGATACACCATAAGAAGAAAGAGAACCTCAGTAGAGGCGAGCACGACAACAACATCAAGAAGAGAGGAGTACCTGATGGTGGCTGGAATGCGCCGATTCATTTGAGTTTGAATCAAATTTGTTCATTTTCGTTAAAATCCATTTGAAATATAGCCGGACATATGCTGCTAGGTTTGGATGATCGGCTCTCGCATCCGTGTCCATGAATTGGTCCCTCCAATCGATGGACGGGCGTGGAAGGAAATTTGGTTGTCAGTGTTGAAGATGCCCTAAGCGCACCACGAACTGAGTGGATAGACTACGGCGCCACTAGATATCTCGATTGGAATTGATCTGGCCGGGCGCGCCCTCATCTTCGGCCAGAGAGGCTTCATGAGGGCGTGGCACGAAGCTTCACTGCCTTGCCGGTGTCATGGGACATGTCTAAGTATAGATTTCCCTTGAGTTGACAGTGGTGAAGAAAGTCATGGTGATTGAGGGAGTCTTGGATTAAGGGGTCCTCGGGTGTCCGGGTTGTGTGATATGGGTCGGACTGATGGGCCGTGAAGATACAAGGTAGAAGACCTTTCCCCGTGTCCGGATAGGACTCTCCTATGCTTGGATGCCAAGATTGGCGTCTGGATGTATAATTTCCTTCTTCTGCAAGCCGACTCTGTACAACCCTAGGCCCCTCCGGTGTCTATATAAACCGGAGGGTTTAGTCCGTAGAGGCTACCAAAATTTACATAGGCTAGACAGCTAGGGTTTAGCCATTACGATCTCGAGGTAGATCGACTCTTGTAACCCCTATACTAATTGTCGGGGGTTGGGTGCGACATATGCCAAGGGATGGCTTATCATGGTGGGAGCGAGTAGAGCGTCGCCGGTGCCCGGAAGCGGGATGAGGCGTAGACACGAACGCCGGCGTACTTTACCCAGGTTCGGGGCTCTCCTAGGAGATAACACCCCTAGTCCTGCTCTGCGGGGTCTCCGCGTGATCACTAAGGCACTAGTGAGTACAATGATGCTTCTTCAGCTGTATGCTAGAGGTAGGAGAAAGCAGGGCTAGCTCTCTCCTCTCTTTGTGTATGAGTCTAGGTCTAACAGGTTGGGAACCCTTTGCATGGGTGACCTGGGGGTTTTATATAGGCCTACCCCCCAGGGGTACAATGGTAATCTGGCTGGGTGTTGGTCCCGGCTGTCAGTGTCTCTGGTCGCCGGCCTCTCCGTCGACCGCTGGGGCCCGCCGCCTGGTGGGCCCCATCGACTGGTCTGGTGCGGAGCCGACAGGCCGCCCCCGCCGCTTCCGGGTCTGGTCGGCGGCTTGTTACTATAGCCGTAAGGCTAATGACGCCTGCTTGGTCGGGGGCGTTGCTACAGTCCCGCCGTCTGGTGGGAGATCACTGTAGCCACTCCGTGTCTCGTCTGGTTAATCGCGCACGGACACCGAGGAAGGAGCGGGCCGCCTGCTAGAAGCCGGCGTCCCTTGGGTCCGACTGGTCAACCTTTGCCGTCCTCCGGTCTCTCGCTGCCCGGTAGGGCCTGCCGCCTGCAGGCCGTACCGACAGGCCGTCGTGGGAGCAGGGCTCCGCCTGACAGGGGTGACGTCAGGGGTGGAGTGGCAACAGTGCCGCGCCGTGCGGAGATCTCCTCATGTACGGGGCACTGTGGCCTCGCCGTGCCCTAGATGTGGGGGTGATGGGCTACACTGTAGCCACATCCTGTCTTGTCTTCTTAATGGGGGCGCAGACTTTGAGGGCATCGCGGGCCGCCTGCTAGGAGTCGGCCCGTCTTGGTGCCGCCTTCTAGTGCTTGGCCATCTTCTGGCAGCCGGCCGCTCGAGTCAGCCGGTCACCAGAAGGCGGCACTTCATTCTGGATGCTTGAGGGGTGCAGCCGGCCCAATGTCTTGAAATGCTCAAGGGCTCGGGTTAGGCTACCCGTGGCCCATTACTCCGACAGTAGTCCCCGAAGCTGGTGAGGCGTCGCGGCTGTTTAGCCGAGAAGCCTCAGCAGTTTCCTTCTCCGAGTGCTCTTGCTGAACGCTTTGTCCGTCTCCTAGTGTGCCGTCTGCTGGGAGTCGGCCGCGACCAGGCGGCTTTGTCTGAAAATTTGAAATGCCAAGGCGGGAACCTGGTGGCGTGCTTGCCAAGCCTCTAGGCCCGCCGCCCGCGCGCCATGTGGCGCCAGCCTGCTGGGTCAGCCTGCCAGTCCACGCGCGCGATGGGACGCGACAGCAGGCTGGGCCCGCCACTACCGTGCCTCGGCATGCTGGCGGATCCGCCGCGGCCGAGGCAGACGGTTGCGATCCCGCGCGGAGTTACTGCGCGAAGTAACTCGCGCAATAATCGCGGGGCCGTGGGGGAGTGGGCGCAGCTAATCCCACGATCCCATGTCCCGCCCCCTCGGCTTCGCAGCCCAGGGGCTATAAGTAGGGGGGAGGGGGAGCGGCGGAGCACGCGCGCCCTCCTCTCCCTTCGCCATTTTCGCCCTTCTCTTCCTCTTGCTGCCGCCGCACCTCCACGCTACGCCGAGGTGCCGCTGCAGCTCGTCGCCGCCGACCCTCTACGCCCTGAGCCTCTCGCCCGTCGCAGCCCTTGCCCCCGCCGCCGCGCCACCTCTCCGTCAAGCTCGGTCTCCATGGCGCGCGAGCGGGGAAGGGAGTGGGACGGCTCGGTCGTGATCGACGAGCATCTCGCCTTCCTTCGCGCCACACGGCGGCCGCCCGGCGCGGGCTTCGTCAAGGTGCGCGTGCCTCCGGAGCAGGAGATTTCACCGGTGCCGCAAGGAGGCGAGCGGGTTATCTTCCGCTCGCACTTCCTCCGCGGCTTCGGCCTGCCGCCGAGTGGATTCTTCCGCTCCTTCCTCGATTTCTATCATCTTCAGCCGCATCATCTGGCGCCCAACACCGTGACGCTGCTGTCCGCCTTTGTCACGATGTGCGAGGGCTATCTCGGCATCCTCCCCACCATCGAGTTGTGGGGAGCATTCTTCTACACCAAACTGGGCACCTCCGCCAGGGAGAAGGCAGCCCAGTGCGGTGCCTTCGTCGCGGTGCGCCGTCCGTCGGTGAAGAACGCCTTCCCCGCCATCAAGCTGTCACAGTTGGTCAAACTGTGGCAGAAATCATATTTCTACGTGGAGAATGTCGACCCGGCCATCGACTTCATCAACTTGCCGTCCTACGAAGCCGTCCCTCCGGCCGAGCCTCGAGCCAACTGGGGCTACAAGCCGCAGCCCATGTCGGCCGACTCCACCGCCACCGTCAACCGGCTCCGGGTGCTGACTGAGGCGGAAGGCCTCAAGGCGTCCGACCTGCTGGTTGCCTTCGTTGAGCGTTGGGTTCTCCCGCTCCAAGGCCGGCCTCATCTGATCAGTCGGATGAGCGGGCACCATGACCAGAGCCGGATGTGCACGAGGGACATGCCGACTGCCGAAGTCGCCCGCATGGTGAACGAGATCTCCGACCTCAAGCTGTCAGAAGGGTCCTGGAGGTTCGGCAAGCGGTCGTACTCCCGCGACAACCCGCCGCCTGTTGTAAGTTACTCAACTATTTCATCTTTAGTACTTATTTTGGTCTTGGTCTTGAGCAGTCGGTCCTTTGGACGCAGATCTACATGTCTCCGGCGATGGCCGCCATCGTGGGGCCGGGTGGAAACTACCAGCCGGACCGGGAGGTGAGCGATGTGGACGACCCCGACTTGCGGGCGGCCGCCCTGGAGGACGACGCTATAGGCGGCGGCGACGGAGCAAATGGCTACGAAGACGGAGGCAGCCTCGAAACCTGGCCCGACGATGATGATGAAAAGGACGAGTCGCGCCATGCGCGAGGCACCGGCAAGGCAGATGCGGGCCCCTCCATAGAGCCGGCTGCTCGAGGCATCACGTGCAAGCGTAAGCAGGGCGCCGTCTTGTTCGGTAGCGCGCCGAAGAAGACCAAGAACCCGACCGCCGCGACCAGGCGGAAGGAGGCCGCTGCGAAGGCGGCCAAGTTTCAGAAACTTCCGAAGGCGCCTCTTATGGTGTCGGCGTAAGTGTCTTTTTCTTGCTCTTTCCTTCTTTGTCGATTCTATCTGAGCTTCCTTGCTTTGTTTTTTCCTTGACTTAGGGCCCCGTTCTCTCCTGAGAAGTCGGCCGCTGCCTCCGTCATTGGGTCGGTGGAGACCTCTTCCACCACCCAGCGAATCGACCCTGCAGCCGACCTCCGGGAGGCACAGGAACGAAACGTGCGGGAGGTGCGCGAGGAGTAGGAAGCCGCCCGCCTGGAGAAGGCGGAGGCAGAAAAGGCGGAGGTCGCCGCACTGAAGAAGCTGGCGGAGGCTGAGGCTGATGCCGCGGCGAAGAAGTTGGCTGAAGAAGCCGCGCACCGCCAAGCGCCACTATTCGTCATTCTCTTGAACTTCGCGCCACCACCACCAGAATTCACGGCGTCGACTGGGGGAGCCGGCGACGAACAGCCGGTCATGGAGAGGGAAGGCGGCGATGTCGCCATGCCGGAGGCGGACATGCCTCCACCACCGCCGTCTAGAGGAGCGCAGGACAACCGGCCGGCTGGTCCGCCGATGCAGCAGGCCGGAGGCGAGATGGCGACGGGCCCGGCTCCTGAGTTCCACACGCCATCGCGCCGCCGCGCGAAAGCGACTTCGGCGCCACGACCGCTGGAAGCCGGTGCTGCGAGCTCATCAGCTCTGGATGCCGAGGCGACCAGCGCCGCGCCTACTGATTGGGTGTGTGGAGGCGGGACGGGCACCTTAAATCGAGCCGTCCTGGACGTCCAGGCCAAACTCCGGGCTGAGGCCACCGCTCTTCAGCAGTGCAACAGGGCGTTCATGGATTCACGAGCGGCTATTCAGGTATGTTTCTTACTTCTTCATCCTTGATTCTTGTACTTCTCTGTGGGGGCGCGCGAGTGCACCCACTGGGTGTAGCCCGTGAGTTTCAGGCTGGCTGCTGAGCAGGCGGCTCGGAACTTCAATTGGCAAGCTCCGAGTGCTAACTTCCTCTGATATCTTTATTGTAGGATTATCATAACCTTCACGCGACCACCTTTAACTCCAATGTCCGAGAGCTGGACCAACGGACCACCGACTTGTCAGAAAGCCGGAGTAAGTCCTCGTTTTCTTTCTCTGCGGGGGCGCGCTAGCGCACCCGCGGGCTGTAGCCCCCGAAATTTGGGCCGACTGCTGACCAGTCAGGCCGGATCTCCCCGGCAACTGCATTTCTTCTTTGCTGATCGTTGATAACTTCTTTCTCTACGGGGGCGCGATAGCGCACCCGCGGGCTGTAGTCCCCGAGATTCGGGCCGACTGCTGAGCAGTCGGGCCGGATCTCCCCGGCGACCGTACTTCTTCTTTGTTGATCGTTGATGTCTTTTTCTTTCTCTACTGTTACAGAGGCCAATGTCGTCTTGCAGCAGCAGCTGGGTGAAGCCAACACAGCGTTGCATGCCAAGGAGACAGAGCGCAGTGAGTTGGCCCAAGAGCGTGACCGACTGGCCAAGCAACTAGCGGAGCAGGCGGAGCTTCTCCAGATGGTCTGGAAGGAGGCGGAGGTGAAAGAGTCCAACCTCCTCGCCGAGCTCGAGACCGAACGCTCCGCCTGGGCCGACAAGGAGGCATTGCTGACTGCCGGCTTCGGCAGTATTGAAGACATGGTTGATGGTAAGCTTTCTTCATTTTTCTTTCTTTGCGCGGCCGGCTGCTGATCAGGCCGGCTTCTAGCATCTAACTTATGGCTTCTTTTGTTTTCTGCCTGAGCAGACTTCTTTCCTGGCCACACTGACGCCGCCAACCAGGCCATTGAGGCTTATCGCGAAGAATGGAGGGCGGAAGGTGCGCAGATTGCTGCCAACGCCCCCCGGACCCTTAACGAACAGCTCCTCAGCATCCAGGCCCGCCTTCGGCCGGCTTATCGGATATTGCGTCGTCTTCAGCGTGTCGGGGCCCAGGCGATCTCTGCCCTTTGGCCAGACGCGCCGGCTCCGCGCACTCCTGGCCGAACTGCCGACTGGCTGGAGGTGGCGGCCGGCCGACTCGAGGCTTGGAAGGGTTCCTCGGCCCGAGCTGGAGCGCGTCGGGCCTTGGAGTTCGTCAAGGCGTGGTATCCTGGGCTAAATCTAGCCCAGTTGACCATGTTTCGGCAGGAGGCCTAGGAGGAGCTGGTGGCGGTGGAGCGTGACCTTGTCAAACGGGCGGCGGCGATCGCCGAGTACACCAACACCAGCATCTTCGTCCCTGAGCTGGCTGAGAATGGTGCGGAGGCGCCACAGGAGTGGTTCGGGCATGGAAGCGGAAGCACCAGAGATGTCCCGCCACGCTGCAAGAGCAGCCGACATGTCCCGCCGCACGGAAGTAGCAGCACAGAGGTCCCGTCGCGCCGCTGAAGAAGCACGGAGGTCCCGCCGCGCCGTCGATGCAGCAGACTGGTTCGGCCATGCCGCAGAAGCAGCAGAGATGTCCCGCCGCACCACAAATGCAGCAGAGATGTCCCGCCGCGCCGTGGCGGCCTGGGAAAATTTCTCCTGGGAGGCGACGACTGTTACAGGCGCATGCATGCGATCGTCCATAGCCAGATGGATCAGATCTCCGGCTGGGCGAGGTTGCAGGACGACATGAAAGCCTCGTTTGAACAGGCTACCGGCGTCATCCGGCAACTAAGGGAGGGCAATGAGAGGCTCTGAGCCGAGCGCGACCTACTGAGGGAGAAGATCGTCCGAAGTGCAGACCAGCAGGAGGAGACCAGTGCCTTGTTGAAGAGGACCGGCGTCATCGTCAAGAAAATTATGGACGAGAATGACATGCTCTGCAACGAGTGCCAAAGGCTGGTGGAGGAATCCGTGGATGTTCTCAAGCAGCGTCTTGAGGACACGAAAGAGCTCATCGCCGCTCGCCGCGGAGACTACTTCCCGCGGCCTGCAGCAATGCATCAAGACAGTAGAGATCAGCGAGCCAGATCCTTGTCTTCCTTCTTCTTTTGCCCTTGTGTATTTCGGGTGTAGCCGCATGTGAATTTTTTAATTATCTTTCTAATTATGTTAGACAATTAATCGTCCTTATATTTCTGTGGAAGATCAATGTTGCGAAGCTGGAATGAAGAAAACTCTTGCTGTGGCGACCCTGGCGTTGCTGTTCTTCTAGTTGCTGCTGGGCTTCCTTCAGTTTCCTGGTTTCTTTTGATGTAATAATCGGTTTAGGATGTGGATTGTGTCGTCGGTTGTGAAATGTTGGGTTCTAGCGCGGATGTTTGGCCTTTGTTGGCCTCTTGGGATGTTGCGATTTCAATCTGGTAGCTTTTAGTCCTTCGTGTTAGGCTGGAATTGTGCTGAACTTCTTGTGAATTGTGGTGGTTTTCAGTAATAAAAATCGGAAGGGGCAAGCCCTTCTTTGATCAAAAAAAAATTAATCGTCCTTATATATTCATCAGTCTTGCTATAAGTCGCAGTAGATGCTATATAGGTCCGTCGGATCTTACATCAAGATCCATGCTTTCAGATTTTCTTTTTTCTCTCTTAAATCTCAGCCGAGTGAGACATAGCCACGCCATTAAACAGAGGCTCGGGCGCCATTAATGGAGACCTTGGGAGAGAGGTGGACGGCAGATGGAGGTCAAAGGGCTCTCCTCCCGATAAGCACGTGCAGGGGTCTGATCGCATGCCTCTCGTACTCAAATAGCTACCCTGCACGGCGCCTCCTAGCTAATAAAAAATGGGGACGCGTGGCGGCACGTAAATGGTACTAGTAAGTAGAACGCCCACGGTTTCAATAATACTTGTGTTTCCGATTGTAACATGACAGCACTTGTTCCAAAATGACTTTGTTGATTGTTAATGCGTGCGCCTTCGCAAATCGGACTGCAAATTTACCACAGCATGTTGATGCCATGTCATGGCACCAAGCCAAGTTTCATTATTTTCATGCGTGTTTTTGATTTACAGGAATTAAAAAACTAAGTTTCTCAATGTTTCCAACCCAGCCACGACGCCCAGAATTTTGAATTCCATTCCCATTTCTTGCATGGAACCTAGAAATTTACCCGAGGACACACATGTGATTTTTCAACCAACTTTGGTGCACTGGAACATGTGCTTGTATTTCAAATTTGAATTATGCACACAAAGGTGACACGTTCCGTCCTAGAACCACGAGACTTCTTGAGAGAAGCTCCGATTTGCAAGAAGCTTATACCAAAATTTGTTCCTATTCGGCCAATTTTTTTACCACGGCATGGTACTACCATGACATGACACCATGCCAAGTTTCATGATTTTAAAACCAAGTTTCTCAATGTTCTCGACCGAGCCACGATGCCCAGATGTTTGAATTTTATTCTCATTTTTTGCATGGGACCTACTCCCTCCTTCCATCTATATAGGGCCTAATGTGATTTTCAAGACAACCTTTGACTATTGACAAGATTAATAGCACATGAGATGTATACTATGAAAATTATATTATTGGAAGCTGTTTGACATACAAATTTGAAGGTATGCTTTGTGTAAGTTGCATGTCATATATTATTGCTCTAACGTTTGGTCAAAGTTAGCCTCGAAAAACGCATTAGGACCTATATAGATGGAAGGAGGGAGTAGAAATTCACCCGAGGACACAAATGTGATTTTTCAACCAACTTTGGTGCACGGGAGCATGTGCTTATAGTTCAAATTTGTATTATGCACATTAAATGACCAAAAACTCAATTAATGTGTAAATAAGGCCAAACGAAGCCGGAATAATTCCAAAATTTAACAGGGCACTCATGTAGTTCTATGTTGCCTTTGTAAATAAACTCAAGGGGGACAACGTATATCGTTTCGCACTCAAAGGTGGCACGTTCCCTCTCAGAACCACGAGCCTTCTTGAGAGAAGCTTCGGTTTGCAAGAAGCTTATACCAAAATCTGTTCCTATTCGGCCATTTTTTTACCACAACATGGTAGTACCATGACATGACATCCATGCCAAGTTTCATGATTTTTAGACGTGTTTTGGATTTACAAGAATTTTAAAACCAAGTTTCTCAATGTTCTCGGCCGAGCCACGATGCCCAGATGTTTTAATTTTATTCTCATTTCTTGCATGGGACCTAGAAATTCACCCGAGGACACAAATGTGATTTTTCAACCAACTTTGGTGCACGAGAGCATGTGCTTGTAGTTCAAATTTGACTTATGCACATTAAATGACCAGAAACTCAATTAATGTATAAAAAACGACAAACGAACCCGGAATAATTCCAAAATTTAATAGGGCACTAATGTAGTTCTATGTTGCCTTTGTTAAGAAACTCAAGGGGGGCAGCGTATATCGTTTCACACTCAAAGGTACCACGTTCCCTCTTAGAACCACGAGCTTCCAAATCGGCCCAATTTTTTACGACGACATGTTAGTGCCATGACATGACATCATGCCAAGTTTCATGATTTCCAGGCGAGTTTTGGATTTACATGAATTTAAAATCAAAGTTTCTCGATGTTCTCGGCCGAGTCATGACGCCCAGATGTTTGAATTTCTTTCTCATTTCTTCCATGGGACCTAGAAATTCAACCAAGGACACACATGTGATTTTTCAACCCACTTTGGTGCACCGGAGCATGTGCATGCAATTTATATTTAGATTTTGCACATTAAAAGTCCAGAAACTCAATTAATGTATAAAAAGGCCAAATGAACCCGAAATAATTTCAAAATTTAACAGGGCACTCATATAGTTCTATGTTGCCTCTGTAAATAAAATCAGGGGGAGGCAGCGTATATCGTTTCGCACACAAAGGTGACACGTTCCCTCTCGGAACCACGAGGCTTGTTGAGAGAATCTCCGGTTTTGCAAGAGGCTTATACCAAAACTTGTCCCAATTCAGCCAAAAATTATACGTATGAAAACAGGGTTTAGATTATCCCAAACATCTCGCTACCTAGACCAATAATGTACTATGATTTGAATTCAACATAAAATGGATACAAATATTTGAATTGGAGAGCGTATGGTACATGTAGTTCATAGTGAAATATGATTACTGCTATATGTATGTTTTTTGTTATCAAGATAATATTTAAATTATTGTATAACTTGACAACAATCGTATTCAA
The DNA here is from genome assembly GCF_018294505.1 of Triticum aestivum. Classification (NCBI taxonomy): domain Eukaryota; kingdom Viridiplantae; phylum Streptophyta; class Magnoliopsida; order Poales; family Poaceae; genus Triticum; species Triticum aestivum. The sequence continues at coordinate 540,100,100 of NC_057814.1, forward strand.
ATAAGGAAAATTGATTCAAATTTAGTCCATATGGTAGACGACAATATATATGTTCACATGGTGGAGTAAAATGTTCATATATGATGGAAGATCAAAATGTACGACTACATCAATTATAAACCGCAAGGTCACCTAACGATATATTCGAATTCAACATAACGTGGATTCAAAAATTGAAATTCGAGATCATGGCATCTGTAATCATATAAAAAGGGACATTACTCTTTCTTTGGTGGGAATTGATTTGTTTTTTGTTGTTGTTGAGGGAAGTGCGAATCGATTTGGTACTGTGCAGGGTAATCTTGTTCTCCCATTTTTTTTACATTTTTCTTGTAGTTTTTTCAATGGCATCTATAGCAATATAGTAAAAGGGGACATGACTATCTTGTGTCTTGTATGAATTGTTTTTTTACACGTTAAGTTTGTTCTGCCGAACAAGGAATCCGCACCTTGTTATCCCGAAATTTTCAAGCTCGAGTATCTTTTGTCTCACCTGCTTTGAAACTCCCGCTTCTTCAACCCGCGCCGCGCCTTGTTATCCCGAAATTTGGACGCGCGCGAGAACTCCCTCCTCATCCGAAATCGCTCCCGCAGCCCAGACACGCGAAATCCCCCTTCTACCCCTCAGCCGGAAATGAAGCTCCACGTCGCGGTGTCAAAACCGGTGGGGGTACGCTGGTAACTTACCCTACATTTCGGACAAGCGCGTCCCTAAGCTTGGCTCCCCCTCCCCCTTCGCCCCCCATTCGTACACTGAGGCCGCCAAAACCCGCGAAACCCCACGCTCCTCCGTCAGCCTCCCGACCGCCGCCCAGCCGGAGACTCTTCCCCGACTACGTCGTCCACCGCAACAGCTCACCGTCCCTCATCCACCGCACCGGATGAGGATCCGTTGTCGATCTCATCGTCCCGCCGGATCAGCCGCCCCGTCCTCCACCTCCAAGGAGCTGCCCCGACGTTCGCCTCGTCTATCGCGCCACCTCAATCCCCACAGCGCCGTCTTGACCTGCCCCACCGGAACCGCAGCACCCTCACCAATTCCTCCGATGAAGCCGAGGCCAACTCGGCGCCACCAAGGAGGTTCTGCACTCACCGCTGCATTTTATCTTTTATTCGATCTCACGGGGCTGCCGGTGCTCGATAACGAGCAGACATGGCGTGTCTCCATCGTCGGCGCCGTCGCCGGCCACATCATCCACGGCGTCTCTCCCCCATGTCGTTGCTTCCTCGGCGGCGACTTCCACAACGGCACTTGCTGCAGCTGCTCCGGCTCTCGCTCGCGCTGCGGCTCTATTCTTGCTGTCGGTCGCGCTGCTGCACTGCTCCTGCTTTCGTTCGTGCTGCTGCTCTGCTCTTGCTCTCGCTTGCACTGCTGCTGCTGCTGCATGACCTCCGGCAGCTACAGGAGTTGCTGCTTTAGCACTCGCTCGCGGTGCTACTGCACGACTTGCTCTCTGCTAGTGCGTTCCCTGCTCGAGCGTCTGCTGATTTAGATCACTGCTTCTCTGCTACTAGTGCTCGAACGCCCTAAACATCTATTGCAATGCTCTGTTACTAGTTCAATCAGTTTCGATAGTAAAATTCAGTTTCGACTGTGAAGTTCATTTTCTTCAGTTAAGTTCAGAGTGAACAGTACTTACAGCATCTGTCGGAGCGGCCGTGGCGCGGCTGATGCGTTTTACATCTAGCACTTTTTGGTGATGTATTTTACATCATCTATTGCAGATGATATTAGGGTCCCACTTCAGATTAACGTTGTCTGTCTTGTCATGCTTCAGCCTCGTCGCCGTACACCTTAGCGGAGCTGCTCCAACGACGGAACCGTCCATCACAGCGGAGCAGTACCCTCGGCGCCGTTTCCAGAGGCCTCGGATCTTCTTCCCCGCCTCCGACAGTCACACCAGCATCATCACCATCCTCCACGTCCAACCCAATGATGCTGAGGTCCACAAGGCTATGCCAAAGAGGTTGTACACTCGTCGCATCACTTTGTTTCTCCATTCCTCTGTTCTTCCAATTCATGTGAGCCAAACACCCAGGTTGACTGAAATCCTATGTTTCCAAATGCTCTGTTTTGCACGTGCATTCCTATCCTATTCCTGTGTTTTTCCTGTCCCTGCGTTTATAGAATCCTCCAATTCTAAGGAGCCCTTACAGATTTACTTCATTTTCAGATAGGCGTCAAAGAAAACTCTGTGTGTTATGTCCTGCTCCTGCCGTGCCGTCATCCACCCCACCTGAGGTGCACCATCGACAGAAGCGTTCACTGCAGCAGAGATCCCCCCTGCAGACTTCCTTTCGCCACCTCAGATCATCTTCCCCGTTGCCGGCAGCCACACCAACTGCATTACCATCATCGACTGAGCAGATGAACCTGAGGACTACACAGTTCCGGAAGAGAGGTCGCAGTCTTTCGTGTTTGCTTACGTTATACATCGGTTATTATTACCTGCTACTTTATCGTTCAATCTTGAGTTTTGAATTGCCCATGGGTCTCATATCGAGCCAGCAATGAATAGTATCTGTCTACTATCTGGTTCATCTGGGGTCTTCTATGTGGTTCATGTTGGGTGGGCAACAAACAATAGATGATCCATTGTCTATCTTTTTAAACTGAAGCTATAATCTACCTGCTATCATTAGTTTTGGATCCATCCACTCGTTTGCTACCATCAGTCTTGATTTTTGCATGCACCCCTTAGGCCTTACAAAATCTAACTATTTTTTTATTATGCATGTCAGATATTGTACACAATCGTACTGAACATGTAGAGAAAAAGAGAAGACAGTTGCGTGCGAATATAATGACATGCAGACGCCGCTCCATGGTGGGCGAAGTGCCCCCCCCTCCTGCATTTCCAGATTGTATTCCAGAGGAAGATAACTGTTCAGATGGAGATTCAGAAGGAGCCGACCACGCCTGTTTACCACCTGAGGTGTTTGCTCTAACCTGGCATGCTGATGTTGGTCATATCATGCATATGGCGCCTTGCATTGCTTACATTATACATCTTATATGTCATCAGCTTAGTTTAGATTTGCTTTGTGTGAATGCCACCTGTTTGGTTTCTATATCATACTCCCACCATTCCTAAATATTTGTCTTTTTAGAGATTTCAACAAGTGACTACATACGGAACAAAATGAGTGAATCTACACTCTAAAATATGTCTATATACATCCGTATGTGGTAGTCCATTGAAATCTCTAAAAAGACAAATATTTAGGAACGGAGGGAGTATATGGGAATTATGCAATGCCATCTTCTTTAGCCAGGCATCATATACGTGAATCATGCAATGCCATCCTGTTTAGCCAGTCATCGTATATGTGAATTGTATTGTGCCATATTTTTTTCCATAATGTATTCCATTTGTCAACAATGTTTATACATTCATCTACTCTTCCTGTGCATCAGCCATTTGAGTCGGTCATGGGAAAATCTGGAGTGAAAACAAGGTCTTCTGAGCAGTCAGTGCTACCTGTCGATGCAGATTTCTTGCTGGTTACAGATAGCTCCTCAGAGGAGGATTCAGAGAGAGATGACCAGTCGTATCCCCCCCCCCGAGGTGCATGCTCTAACTTGGCTGGGTTATATTGCTCATATCATGCATATGGTGTCTTGCATTGCCATGCCATCTGCTTAGATTAGACATGCTTTGTGTGAATGCCTCCTGTTTGCTTTCTATATCAGATATGTGAATTATGCAATGCCATGTTTTTCAGCCAGTTATCATATATGTGAATTATGCACCGCCATGGAGCCAGGCATCATATATGTGAATTATCTCATGCCATCTTTTTTTCATTACGTATTCCATTTGTCGACAATCTGTGTATATTGAACTACTCTTCATGTGTATCAGCCATTTGAGCCGGTTATGGAAAATCTGGAGTGAAAACAAGGTCTTCAGAGCAGGCAATGGTACCTGTTGAAGCATATATCTCGATGGTTACAGGGAGCTCCTCAGAGGAGGATTCAGAGACAGATGACCAGTCCTATATCCCACCTGAGGTGTATGCTCTAAGTTGCAATGTTTATATTTCTCATATGATGCATATGGTGTCTTGCATTGCTTAGTTTAGACATCATATGCACAATATTGAATTCTATCTGCTTAGTTTAGAGATCATACATGCGAGTGCCAGCTGCTTAGTATATGAATCAATTATGTCAATTATATCATGCCATCCTGTATACTTAGACAACATGTATGTGAATTATTTCATCCCAACCTATTTTAGAAAGACATCATATAGTTTTGTCATGTCATCCTGTTTAGGTACTCATCATATGTTGAATTATGCCATTATATCCTGTTAAGTTATCCATCATATATCTGAAACTGTGTCATGCTATCCTGTTTAGTTAGGCATCATATATGTGAAATTGTGTCATGCTGTCCTGTTTGGTTAGACAACATATATGTGAATTACCACATCTGTCTATCATACAATGTCTGTACGTTCAATTTCTTTTCTTGTTTATCAGCCATTTGAATTGGAGGGGGTGATGGCAGTATCTAAGGGAGCAAAAACCCGTTCTTCACAAAAGACAGTGCTACCCGTCGATGCAGATAGAACCATGGTTGTACTGGCCCACAAACTAGCCCCACCACACATAATCGAGACTCTTCCAGATTGCACACTTACACCGTTGGGCAGAGAACCAGCTACAACCCATCTAACCGCAACCCCAGCGGATAGTAACCCACTTATAGTTGACAAAGCACCATGTCCACCACAGAGTACCCCCACACGAGCAGTTTGTAAAGCTACTGCAGTGCCCAAAGCACGAAGACCACCACAACTAACCCAAACTCCACGTTTAAAGCAGAAGAGCAACTGTTCTCAGGTCAGATTCCGTAGCTATGGTCCATACTCCTTTGCTGTTGCATCACTGTATTTACTCATACCAACTACTTTCGAATTTGAAGGATCCAATTGAAACTCCAATGGCGCAACAGGTATGTTTTAAACCTATTTCTTTAACTGGATTGCTGTTCTAACTTCTTGCTCTATGTTGATTTCAGTTTAAGTTGTATAAACAGTTATGTTCTCATGTGATGCACATTACAAGTGCTGCCAATGCTGTGTAGTTTCTCACACTTATATTCTGTCTATGCTGCTGTGTCTTAAAAATATATGAGTTGAACTGTGTCTCTATCTTGATTAGGGAACATAAACTAGAATGATATGGACAATACAGTGACCATAGTACATAGATATATGTTTGTTTCATGTTGTTATCCTGTCCACCTTACTACTGAACCGGTTTACCAAAATGAGTTTCGTATACTACAAGCTAAACCTGTGATGTGTCTGCTTGTTTCTCTTGTAGTATGCAAACAGAATATTGGAGAAGAGCACCCCACTATGCAATGGTAGAGAAAGTAATGCAGATAAGGTTCAAGATAGTGAGACAACCCTGTTGGTCTCCAAGAAAGGTGATAAAAACGATCTTGTAGACAGTGAGAAAACCCCACAGTCCTGCGTTGATGTAGTGTTCGAGTTACTGGCCAGTACCGCTGGCACAAGCTCTTCGAACTCGCTGCCTGAATCACTTCGGCTTCTTCAGTCTCAGCTACAAGCTGAAAGGCATCAGTCAGCTGTGCTGCGGCAAGAAGCCGAAGGACTGAGGAAGTCCCTGCAGAATTCAGATGCGTACTTTCTTGTGCAACAGCAAGCGCTGGAGGATTTAAGCGCCAAACAAGAGAAAGTTAATAAGCTTGCTAAGCATCTTGCCAGCATTATGGGTACCCAGGATATTGTTTCTTGAACTCTTCTGAAGTGGTTTCAGTTCTGGACTTGTTTTGCTGCGGCGTTTATATGCTGCTTTGTTCCCTATATTTGCACTGGTGGCGAACTTTGATGCCCAGTGGATGTAATATGTGTAATAGCCGTGATAGTCTAGCATAAGTTGCTTGCTTATTTATTTCCTTGTTGTCTTGTTTATTTGTTTGCTTGTAGTCAGTGCAGTTCTTTTTCCGCGGTTTGCTAGTGGCTGCAATAACCTATTTTTTAAAACTAGGCCACAATAACCATGGGCTAATATTTACTGTAGTGACATTGGGCCTCCTACGGGCCGTAGAAACAGTGGGGCTTCTACGGGCCATAGAAATAGTGGGCCTTCTACGGGCCGTAGAAACAGTAGGCCTTCTACGGGCCATAGAAACAATGGGTCTTCTACGGGTCGTAGAAACAATGGGCCTTCTACGGGTCGTATCATCAATGGGCCTTATACGGGCCGTATGATCGATTGGCCAAACATGGGCCAATAACAGGCCGCATTATCGCCGTAAACGGGCTAGAGTTGGAATCGTCCGTTCATGGGCCGACCATAACGGGCCATCGTTAATAGGCCGTATTTGATGACGCTATGAAAACGGCCCGACGTATTAACGGACCACAAACGGGCCGACTGTAACCACGGGCTGAATTTGGCCCACAAGCAGAAAATGACAGTAACAGGCCGTAAGTAAACGAATGCTGGAAATGAGCCCAAGAATAAATGGGCTCCGAGAAGGCCTAAAGATAACATGGGCTGGAAACGGCCCAACGGAATAACGGGCCGTTAATGGGTATAAAGTGATACACTGTTCATTACGGGCCAGTTTCACCACGGGCCGTTAATGGGTGTAAAGTGATACACTGTTCATTACGGGCCAGTTTCACCATGGGCCGTTAATAGGCCAAGAGTTACATAGGGCCTCATATGGGCCGAAAGACGTCATGGGCCATACATGGGCCAGAAGTGAAAACGGGCTGGAATCATATTGGATGGCCCAGATGACGCTACTGGGCCTAATTCGGATAGGGCGTAACGGGCCTTGGGTTAGCGGGCTGTAAATGGGCTATATGCGAACATGCCGTTAACAGGCTTTCCATGGGCGGCCCGCCACCTTTTGACCAAGTCAAACGGGCCGGCCTTTTCACAGGAATGGGCCTCTGTTGGGCCGTGCCACGTGTCGGTGTATCATAGGCGCCTTCTGTCCAATGAGTGGATGACATCTGTCCCAACGATGAGCCGACACGTGTTTCCTCCAGCCAATGATGATTTTACACGTGCAAAATCCCCATTGGTCGGGGCTGTTAACGGGTTATCGGATCCAAAACCTGACCCGATAGCTTAACGGCGTTCCGTTACGGTGGATGCCACGTGTCGGTCACCCTTGACGAAAGCACTTATGTGACGCGCGATTTATCGTCATGGAAGTGCACACTTCCGTGATGATAATTTTGGTAATGTCATGGAACACTTCTACGACAGCACAGGTATGACTATCTTGATTCTGTCATAAAATCGTCGTGGATGTACATGCATGACAAAAAACGCGACCTACTGTGACAAACACGTATCATCACGGAAGTGTATTTTTTTGTAGTGGCTTCTCCGTCTTCACCACAATGTCGTCCACATAGACGTGGGCGTTTTTGCCGAGTTGCTTGAGGAGACACTTCTGCATGCAATGCTGAAACATGGCGCCGGCATTCCTCAAGCCGAACGTCATGGTCAGGTAGCAGAAGGCTCCGAAGGGTGTGATGAAGGCGGTCTTCCGCCTATCGGCCGGGTTCAGTTTGATCTGATGATACCCTGAGTATGCATCCAGAAAACTCAACAGCTCGCATCCGGCTGTGGATTCTATCACTTGGCCAATTCTTGGCAAAGCAAAGGGATCTTTGGGGCAAGCTTTGTTGAGGCTAGTATAATCGATACACATGCGCCACTGCTTATTCTTCTTCAGTACAAGGACTGGGTTGGCTAACCATTCTGGGAAGAACACTTCCATGATGAAGCCGGCTGCTAGAAGCCAGGCTATCTTTTCTCGAACGACTCTTCTCTTTTCTTCTGACACGCGGCGCAAGGGCTGCCTGATTGGCTTGGCATCAAGTCGGACATGTAGCTTGTGCTCGGCGAAATCAGTCGGAACACCCGGCATGTCCTTGGGAGACCATGCAAAGATGTCCCGATTCTCACGGAGGAAATCGACGAGCTCGCCTTCCTATTTGCTTTCGAGGTATGCACCTATGACAGCGTGCCTCTCCGGGTGCTCTAGGTTGAAGGGTATCTTCTTTGTTTCTTTTGCCGGTTTGAACGAGCCCTCAGCTTCTGACTCCTTGGCGTTTTGGCGACATTTCGGGCTGCTTGCCTGCAATTGCCACAACCCGGTCAAGGAGCCACTTCTCTACTGCAATCACGAGGGACTCGGCTAACCGGCTGCTGTCTGCCGCACAGGCGGACGACTTCTTATAGTCTCCGACTATGGTTGGGATTCCCTTGGTGCTTGGCATCTTCATCTTGAGGTAAGCATAGTGGGGGACTGATACGTCTCCAACGTATCTATAATTTTTGATTGTTCCATGCTATTATATATTCTGTTTTGGATGTTTAATGGGCTTATTTATGCACTTTTATATTATTTTTGGGACTAACCTATTAACCGGAGGCCCAGCCCAAATTGGTGTTTTTTTGTGTATTTCAGTGTTTCGCAGAAAAAGAATATCAAACGGAGTCCAAACGGAATGAAACCTTCGGGAACGTGATTTTTGGAACAAACATGATCCAGAGGACTTGGAGTGGATGTCAAGCAACAGACGAGGAAGCCATGAGGTAGGGGGCGCGCCTACCCCCTGGGCGCGCCCTCCACCCTCGTGGAACCCTCGTTGCTCCACCAACGTACTTCTTCCTCCTATATATACCGATATACCCTGGAAATATCATATACGGATCCCAAACCCTATTTCCACCACCGCAACCTTCTGTACCCGTGAGATCCCATCTTGGGGCCTTTTCCGGTGCTCCGTCGGACGGGGCATTGATCATGGAGGGCTTCTACATCAACACCATAGCCTCTCCGATGATGTGTGAGTAGTTTACCTCAGACCTTCGGGTCCATAGTAATTAGCTAGATGGCTTCTTCTCTCTCTTTGGATCTCAATACAAAGTTCTCCTTGATCTTCTTGGAGATCTATTCGATGTAATCTTCTTTTGCGGTGTGTTTGTCGAGATCCGATGAATTGTGGGTTTATGATCAAGTTTATCTATGAACAATATTGGAATCTCCTCTGAATTCTTTTATGTATGATTGGTTATCTTTGCAAGTCTCTTCGAATTATCAATTTGGTTTGGCCTACTAGATTGATCTTTCTTGCAATGGGAGAAGTGCTTAGCTTTGGGTTCAATCTTGCGGTGTCCTTTCCCAGTGACAGTAGGGGCAGCAAGGCACATATTGTATTGTTTCCATCGAGGATGACAAGATGGGGTTTATATCATATTGCATGAGTTTATCCCTCTACATCATGTCATCTTACTTAAAGCGTTACTCTGTTCTTTTGAACTTAATACTCTAGATGCATGCTGGATAGCGGTCGATGTGTGGAGTAATAGTAGTAGATGCAGAATCGTTTCGGTCTACTTGTCACGGACGTGATGCCTATATACATGATCATACCTGGATATTCTCATAACTATGCTCAATTCTATCAATTGCTCGACAGTAATTCGTTTACCCACCGTAATACTTATGCTATCTTGAGAGAAGCCACTAGTGAAACCTATGGCCCCCGGGTCTATTTTCCATCATATTAATCTTCCAACACTTAGCTATTTCTATTGTCGTTTATTCTACTTTGCATCTTTATTTCTCTTTGTCATAAAAATACCAAAAATATTATCTTATCTTATCTATCAGATCTCACTCTCGTAAGTGACCGTGAAGGGATTGACAACCCCTTTATCGCATTGGTTGCGAGGTTCTTATTTGTTTGTGTAGGTGCGTGGGACTCGAGCGTGGTCTCCTACTGGATTGATACCTTGGTTCTCAAAAACTGAGGGAAATACTTACGCTACTTTACTGCATCACCCTTTCCTCTTCAAGGGAAAACCAACGCAGTGCTCAAGAGGTAGCAAGAAGGATTTCTGGCACCGTTGTCGGGGAGTCTACGCACAAGTCAAGACATACCAAGTACCCATCACAAACTCTTATCCCTCGCATTACATTATTTGCCATTTGCCTCTCGTTTTCCTCTCCCCCACTTCACCCTTGCCATTTTGTTCGCCCTCTCTTTTCCGTTCGCCTCCCTCTTTCACTTGCTCCTCGAATTTTCTGCTGTTATGTCTGAAATTGGGGAAATTATTGTCGATATGGACAATAATAATAACATGGAAAATTCTGATGCTCCTGCTGAAGAACCCCCTATCTTACATACAAAAAAATTCTGAATCGGTAGTGGTAATATTATTGGAAAAGCGGTTATTCAAGATTTCTTTACTTGTGCCGGTTCTTTGCCTTCTATGGGTAGTTCTATTCTCCATAGAACTAGTAGCCTTGCGGATGCTATCGCCATGCTTATAGTTGAACTTGAAAGGCAATTTATGCACATGCATCCTTGCATACAAATGATTTTCCTAGAATTTTCTAATATGGAGCATTCTTCTGCAAAGCTCACTGCTACTATCTTTTTGGCACATGAATTCAGATTTATAATAAAAGAGGCCAAAGAAATCTTTGCGCACTATAGGGTGGACGCTGGCCGTCCTCCCATAGAGGAAATCCTCTTTGATCAAGAGGAAATAATGCGTTTTCAATCTTTAGACTATGTTGCTTTTAATTAAAACCTTAGAAAAAAGGTTCCTACCAATGTTCTAGTTGATAGAATTTCCGAACTTAATAATGATTTTTCTATTCGAAATAATGAGCTAGGATATTCTCTCGAGTATAGGCTCACGAAGTTCTGCCAAAAGAATGCTTATAATGATGAATCAGTTGTGCAATATGAAGGGCCGAAGGAGGAACCTATACCTCCCAAAATTGATCTTGGGGACTTCTGTCCCATCAAATTTAGCCCTTTTGATTACTTTTGCTTGCCTCAAAGAAAACTTGTTGCTGAACGTAGAGAATATGAAGTGAGTTTTCGTGATCTATCCTATTATTATGGCAATACTTAGATCTGTCCTTGCTTTTATGCCTAGCTAAGGGCGTTAAACGATAGCGCTTGTTGGGAGGCAACCCAATTTTATTTTAGTTTTTTGTTTTTTTCTTCTGTTTAGGAATAAATATTTGATCTAGCTGGTTAGATTTTTTTTATGTTTTAATTAGTGTTTGTGCCAAGTTAAACCTATATGATCTTCTTGGATGATAGTTATTTGATCTTGCTGAAAATTCAAGAAACTTTTTGTTCACGAAAACAATTGTTAAAAATCACCAGAACGTGATAAAATACTGATTCCAATTGCAGTAGATCAATAAACAAATTATCTAGGAAGTCCTATTTTGGTAGATTTTTCTGAGTTCAGAAGTTTGCGTTAGGTACAGATTACTACAGACTGTTCTGTTTTTGACAGATTCTGTTTTTCGTGTGTTGTTTGCTTATTTTGATGAATCTATGGCTAGTAAAATAGTTTATAAATCATAGAGCAGTTGGAATACAGTAGGTTTAACGCCAATATAAATAAATAATGAGTTAAATACAGTACCTTGAAGTGGTGTTTTGTTTTCTTTCGCTAACGGAGCTCACGAGATTTTCTATGGAGTTTTGTGTTGTGAAGTTTTCAAGTTTTGGGTAAAGATTTGATGGATTATGGAACAAGGAGTGGCAAGAGCCTAAGCTTGGGGATGCCCATGCCACCCCAAGGTAATCTAAGGACACCAAAAATCCAAAGCTTGGGGATGCCCCGGAAGGCATCCCCTCTTTCGTCTTCGTCCATCGGTAACTTTACTTGGAGCTATATTTTTATTCACCACATGATATGTGTTTTTCTTGGAGCGTCTTGTATGATTTGAGTCTTTGATTTTTAGTTTACCACAATCATCCTTGCTGTACACACCTTTTGAGAGAGACACACATGATTCGGAATTTATTAGAATACTCTATGTGCTTCACTTATATCTTTTGAGCTATATAGTTTTTGCTCTAGTGCTTCACTTATATCTTTTAGAGCACGGTGGTGGATTTGTTTTATAGAAATTATTCTTCTCTAATGCTTAACTTATATTATTTTGAGAGTCCTACGAAACAGCATGGTAATTTGCTTTAATTGTGAAATTAGTCCTAATATGCTAGGTATTCAAGATTAGTAAAAACTTTCTTATGAGTGTGTTGAATACTAAGAGAAGTTTGATCCTTGATGATTGTTTTGAGATATGGAGGTAGTGATATTAAAGTTGTGCTAGTTGAGTGGCTGTGAATTTAAGAAATACTTGTGTTGAAGTTTGCAAATCCCGTAGCATGCACGTATGGTAAACGTTGTGTAACAAATTTGAAACACGAGGTGTTCTTTGATTATCCTCCTTATGAGTGGCGGTCGGGGACGAGCGGTGGTCTTTTCCTACCAATCTATCCCCCTAGGAGCATGCGCGTAGTGCTTAGTTTTTTATGACTTGTAGATTTTTGCAATAAGTATGTGAGTTCTTTATGACTAATGTTGAGTCCATGGATTATACGCACTCTTACCCTTCCATCATTACTAGCCTCTTCGGTACCGTGCATTGCCCTTTCTCACATTGAGAGTTGGTGCAAACTTCGACGGTGCATCCAAACCCCGTGATATGATACGCTCTTTCACACATAAGCCTCCTTATATCTTCCTCAAAACAGCCACCATACCTACCTATTATGGCATTTCCATAGCCATTCCGAGATATATTGCCATGCAACTTTCCACCGTTCCGTTTATCATGACACGTTTCATCATTGTCATATTGCCTTGCATGATCATGTAGTTGACATCGTATTTGTGGTAAAGCCACCATGCATATTATTTCATACATGTCACTCTTGATTCATTGCCCTTCCCGGTACACCGCCGGAGGCACTCATATAGAGTCATACTTTGTTCTAGTATCGAGTTGTAATCATTGAGTTGTAAATAAATAGAAGTGTGATGATCATCATTCATAGAGCATTGTCTCAAAAAAAAGAAAGGCCAAAAGAAAAAAAGGCCCAAAAAAGGGGCAATGCTACTATCTTTTTCCATACTTGTGCTTCAAAGTAGCACCATGATCCTTATGATAGATAGTCTCTTGTTTTGTCACTTTCATATACTAGTGGGAATTTTTCGTTATAGAACTTGGCTTGTATATTCCAACAATGGGCTTCCTCAAATTCCCTAGGTCTTCATGAGCAAGCAAGTTGGATGCACACCCACTTAGTTTCTTTTGTTGAGCTTTCATACATTTATAGCTCTAGTGCATCCGTTGCATGGCAATCGCTACTCCTCACATTAACATCAATTGATGGGCATCTCCATAGCCCGTTGATTAGCCGTGTTGATGTGAGACTTTCTCTTTTTTTTTGTCTTCTCCACATAAACCCCATCATTATATTCTATTCCACCCATAGTGCTATATCCATGGCTCATGCTCATGTATTGCGTGAAAGTCTAAAAAAGTTTGAGATTACTAAAGTATGAAACAATTGCTTGGCTTGCCATTGGGGTTGTCATGATGAGAGCACTCTTGTGTGACGAAAATGGAACATGACCAAACTATATGATTTTGTAGGGATGAACTTTCTTTGGCCATGTTATTTTGAGAAGACATAATTGCTTAGTTAATATGCTTGAAGTATTATTACTTTTATGTTAATATTAAACTTTTATCTTGAATCTTTCGGATCTAAATATTCATACCACAATTAAGAGGGTTAGATTGAAAATTATGCTAAGTATAATTGCACATCAAAAATTCTGTTTTTATCATTTACCTACTCGAGGACGAGCAGGAATTAAGCTTGGGGATGCTTGATACGTCTCCAACGTATCTATAATTTTTTATTGTTCCATGCTATCATATATTCTGTTTTGGATGTTTAATGGGCTTATTTATGCACTTTTATATTATTTTTGGGACTAACCTATTAACCGGAGGCCCAGCCCAAATTGGTGTTTTTTTGCCTATTTCAGTGTTTCGCAGAAAAAGAATATCAAACAGAGTCCAAACGGAATGAAACCTTCGGGAACGTGATTTTCGGAACAAACGTGATCCAGAGGACTTGGAGTGGACGTCAAGCAACAGACGAGGAAGCCACGAGGTAGGGGGCGCGCCTACCCCCCTGTGCGCGCCCTCCACCCTCGTGGGCCCCTCGTTGCTCCACCGACGTATTTCTTCCTCCTATATATACCCATATACCCTAGAAACATCATATATGGAGCCAAAACCCTATTTCAACCGCCGCAACCTTCTATACCCATGAGATCCCTCTTGGGGCCTTTTCCGGCGCTCCGCCGGAGGGGGCAGTGATCACGGATGGCTTCTACATCAACACCATAGCCTCTCCGGTGATGTGTGAGTAGTTTACCTCAGACCTTCGGGTCCATAGTTATTAGCTAGATGGCTTCTTCTCTCTCTTTGGATCTCAATACAAAGTTCTCCTCGATCTTCTTGGAGATCTATTCGATGTAATCTTCTTTTGCGGTGTGTTTCTCGAGATCCGATGAATTGTGGGTTTATGATCAAGTTTATCTATGAACAATATTTGAATCTCCTCTGAATTCTTTTATGTATGATTGGTTATATTTGCAAGTCTCTTCAAATTATCAGTTTGGTTTGGCCTACTAGATTGATCTTTCTTGCAATGGGAGACGTTCTTAGCTTTGGGTTCAATCTTGCGGTGTCCTTTCCCAGTGACAGCAGGGGCAGCAAGGCACGTATTGTATTGTTGCCATGGAGGATAAAAAGATGGGGTTTATATCATATTGCATGAGTTTATCCCTCTACATCGTGTCATCTTGCTTAAAGCATTACTTTGTTCTTATGAACGTAATACTCTAGATGCATGCTGGATAGCGGTCGATGTGTGGAGTAATAGTAGTAGATGCAGAATCGTTTCGGTCTACTTGTCACGGACGTGATGCCTATATACATGATCATACCTAGATATTCTCATTACTATGCTCAATTATATCAATTGCTCGACAGTAATTCGTTTACCCACCGTAATACTTATGCTATCTTGAGAGAAGCCACTAGTGAAACCTATGGCCCCCGGGTCTATTTTCCATCATATTAATCTTACAACACTTAGCTATTTCTATTGCCGTTATTTCACTTTGCATATTTATTTCTCTTTATCATAAAAATACCAAAAATATTATCTTATCATATCTATCATATCTCACTCTCGTAAGTGACCGTGAAGGGATTGATAACCCCTTTATCGCATTGGTTGCGAGATTCTTATTTGTTTGTGTAGGTGCGTGGGACTCGAGCGTGGTCTCCTACTGGATTGATACCTTGGTTCTCAAAAACTGAGGGAAATACTTACGCTACTTTACTGCATCACCCTTTCCTCTTCAAGGGAAAACCAACGCAGTGCTCAAGAGGTAGCAGGGACCGCCATGAACTTGGCCAGAGCAGGCTGGCCAAGTAGCGCATGATAGGGGCTCTCAAGGTCCACCACCTCAAACCAGACTTGCTCTCAGCGGAAGTGATCTTTGTCTCCGAAGATGGCATCTATCTGGATCTTGCCGATTGGTGAGCAGGAAAGACCAGGAACTATGCCATGGAATACAGTCCGACTGGGATGAAGCTGCTTCTGCTTGATTCCCAACTTCTCCATAGTGTCACGGTATAGGATATTGATGCTGCTGCCGCCATCTATCAGAACTCTGGAGAAGCGAGCAGACCGCCTCTCTGTTGCGAAGGTGGCATCTAAGAACAAGGCATAAGGACCAGGAGAGGGCATCACCTCCGGGTGGTCAGCTCTGCTCCAACAGACAGGCTTCTCAAACCAATGCATGACCTCGGGGGTCTCTGATGCTACTGCATGTACTTCTTGCTGCCGTTGCCGTCTGCTGTGCCTGTCGTCGGCCACGCTGGTGAACATGACATAAGCTCCATGCTCTTTAGGGTACTCATCTTGTATTGCGCCAACTGGCCGAGTCGCCGGCTGCTGGGGAGGAGGAGGCGGCGGGCCGGCAGGCGGCGGAGGCAGGAGTCTGTCACCCTTGGCGATTCTGGTGAGCCAATGGCATTTCCGAGTGGTGTGGTTGGATGGCTTCGCGCCGCTGTGAAACTTGCAGGGTGCATCGAGAGTCTGCTCGTACGAGAAGGCGGGCAACCAGTTGGGCTTGCCACCCTTCTGACGCATGGGAGGAGGCTGCCCTTCCGGCTGCTGGTCTTCAACTGTCGCCACCTGCCGGCTTGTGGATTCCGGCTGCGTGGCCTTGCGCTTGTTGTCATTCTGTTGCTGACGCCGACTGGTGTCACCAGCCAGAGTCCGAGGAGCTACTTTGCCATATGCGTCAACTTGAATCTCCGCCTTCATGGAGGACTCGGCCGTGGCATACTTGTCTGCTATGATCAGCAGTTCGTCGAGGGTCGCCGGCTCATCGCAGAGAAGCAGGTGCTTGAGGAGGGTGCCTTCTCGGCACCCGGCAGTGAAGTACTCGGTGGCCTGCACCACGTGCACGCCCTCGCAAGAGTTGCGCAGCTCGGCCCAACGCGTGAGGTAGTCGCGAGTTGATTCGTTGGGGCCTTGGACGCACAAGGAGAGCTGGCGGGGCTTGGGAGGCCGCTTGTACGTGCTGGTGAAGTTGCGAATGAAAGCTTCGGTGAAATCTACCCATCTGTTGATGCTGCGGGGCTTCAAGCTGTTCAGCCATGTCCGGGCTGTGCCCTGGAGCATGAGCGGAACATACTTCACGGCGACTCGCTTGTTGCCGTATGCTATGCTGACGGCCATGGAGTAGTCGACCAGCCAGTCTTCCGGCTTCACGGAGCCGGTGTACGTGGGCGTATCTCTTGGGAGCGTGAAACCTTTGGGGAAGGGCTCATCTCGGATTCGGGGGCCAAAACAAGGCGGACCGAATGCGTCTTCTTCTTCTAGCGCCAGGGATCGGTTGAAGCGATCGATCCGGTGGCGGGCATCATTCTCTCCAACACCTTCCCGGCGGCCAAGGCGGTCGCCGAGTGTCGGGTGGTCAACAGGCGGCGGGGAAGCGCGCCTCTCCCTGCGAGGGGGAGGGGGAGGCGGATAGTCGTCCCGTCGTTCCACTACTCTTGGGCGGCCGTCTTGGTCGTGCTCGATGGTGATGCGAGTCCGGCTGCGGCTGGTAGCCAGCTCCTTGTCTCTTCTATCGCGGACGCCACCAGTCGGCGTCCGGGAGGTCGCGCCTTGATCTCGGTGAGGAGGCGGGTCGTCGTTCCGCCGGTTGGGCGCTTCAGTGCGGCAGCCGGCCTCTTGCTGCTCAGCAGCCGCATCAATGAGCCGCTGGATGCGCTCCGTCATGAGGCGACACTCGTCACCCTCGAGCTTGTCCAGCTCTTCTCCTGCCGCCTGGGCAGCTCGTATATTCTCCGCGGGCGTGGCGTAGACAGGGCGATCTGCCCCAAACATTCTGGCAATGGCCGCGCCGCGCTGCTGGACCGTGCCGATGCGGCTAGGCCCACCAGGAGCCGGCGTGCCGCCAACGGCGTGGTCCATCTCGCGCTGGTAAGCCTCCGAAAGGCGTCTCATGCTGGCTAACTTCTTGGCGCTCTTGACGAGCTGGACGCGGCGTGCTTCCAGCGTCTCGGCGTCGGCGTCTTCTTGGATGGGCACAGTCAGGTCTTGCAACGCAGCCTCGAGCGGGTCTCGAGCACCGTCCCCACCCAAGCGCTCGCCATGGCTGATGACAAGCACCTCTATGACGGTGCTCCCGCCGCTGTGCTCGCTAGGAAGCGGCTCATCGTAGACCACCACGTTGGTGGGGAACGCGTCAACCGACGCCGTGTCGGAGTCGACAAGCATCGGGTCGGTGGAACCAACCGACTCCAAGTCCACAGCAGGCTCACTAACGACGTTGAGCTGGTCGAGGAGGCTGACGAGGCGGCTCTCGGGGCCATCTGTGCACGCGTCAGATGCGGGCTCGTCGGAGAGGCGAATCTGGCCAACAAGATCGGCGAGGCAGCTCACCGCGCAGGCAACCTCCGCGCCGTGCAGCGCGTCAGCGCAGACGTCGTCTGGCATGCCGGGCTGGCTGCGCTCACCAGGAAGGAACAGGGTTCCCGTCCAGAGCAGGTCTCCGTACGACCGTGCACCTCGCCCCACGGTGGGCGCCAAATGTCGGGGGTTGGGTGCGACATATGCCAAGGGATGGCTTATCATGGTGGGAGCTAGTAGAACGTCGCCGGTGCCCGGAAGCAGGATGAGGTGTAGACATGAACGCCGACGTACTTTACCCAGGTTCGGGGCTCTCCTAGGAGATAACACCCCTAGTCCTGCTCTGCGGGGTCTCCGCATGATCACTAAGGCACTATGAGTACAATGATGCTCCTTGAGCTGTATGCTAGAGGTAGGAGAAAGCAGGGCTAGCTCTCTCCTCTCTCTGTGTATGAGTCTAGGTCTAACAGGTTGGGAACCCTTTGCATGGGTGCCCTGGGGGGTTTATATAGGCCTACCCCCAGGGGTACAATGGTAATCTGGCCGGGTGTTGGTCCCGGCTGTCAGTGTCTCTGGTCGCCGGCCTCTCCGCCGGCCGCTGGGCCCCGCCGCCTGGTGGGCCCCGCCGACTGGTCTAGTGCGGAGCCGACAGGCCACCCCCACTGCTTGCGGGTCTGGTCGGCGGCTTGTTACTGTAGCCATAAGGCTAATGACGCCTGCTTGGTCAGGGGGCATGGCTACAGTCCCGGCGTCTGGTGGGAGATCACTGTAGCCACTCCGTGTCTTGTCTGGTTAATGGCGCACGGACATCGAGGGAGGAGCGGGCCGCCTGCTAGAAGTCGGCCTTCCTTGGGTCCGACTGGTCAACCTTTGCCGTCCTCTGGTCTCTCGCTACCCGGTAGGGCCCGCCGCCTGCAGGCCGTTCCGACAGGCCGTCGTGGGAGCAGGGCTCCGCCTGACAGGGGTGACGTCAGGGGTGGAGTGGCAACAGTGCCGCGCCGTGCGGAGATCCCTGCCTGTACGGGGCACTGTGGCCTCGCCGTGCCCTGGACGTGGGGGTGATGGGCTACACTATAGCCACATCCTGTCTTGTCTTCTTAATGGGGGCGCAGACTTTGAGGGCATCGCGGGCCGCCTGCTAGGAGCCGGCCTCTCTGGAGGCCACCTGCTAGGAGTCGGCCCGTCTTGGAGCCGCCTTCTAGTGCTTGGCCGTCTTCTGGCAGCCGGCCGCTCGAGTCAGCCGGTCACCAAAAGGCGTCGCTTCATTCTGGATGCTTGAGGGGCGCAGCCGGCCCAATGTCTTGAAATGCTCAAGGGCTCGGGTTAGGCTACCCGTGGCCCAATACTCCGACACTCATCAAATACAATCAAGCAGGATGTAGGGTTTTACCTCCATTAAGAGGGCCCGGACCTGGGTAAACATTGTGTCCCCTTTGTCTCCTGTTACCTTCGATCCTCAGACGCACAGTTCGGACCCCCTACCCGAGATCGGCCGGTTTTGACACTGACATTGGTGCTTTCATTGAGAGTTCCACTGTGTCGTCGGCAGAAGGTTTGATGGCTCGTTTGATCATCAGCAATGATGCTGTTTCCGGGGAAACTTTCCTCCCCGGTCAACTTTTTGTGTTTGGCGGCTTCGATCTGCATGCCAATTCAATTGCTCACCTTGAACAGATCGACAGCTACACCCTGGTCATCAGATCAGATTCGGGAGCCTGAATTACGTCGCTGATATCCGAGGAGATTTGATCTTCGAAGGGTTCACGGCCTCACCACCATTACTCATCTCCAAAAAGGAAACCCATCGAATCCATCATCAGGCAGCACTCAAAGACCAACTATCATCCTGAAGGAAATATGCCCTAGAGGCAATAATAAAGTTATTATTTTATTTCCTTATATCATGATAAATGTTTATTATTCATGCTAGAATTTTATTAACCGGAAACTTGGTACATGTGTGAGTACATAGACAAACAAAGTGTCCCTAGTATGCCTCTACTTGACTAGCTCGTTAATCAAAGATTGTTAAGTTTCCTAGCCATAGACATGTGTTGTCATTTGATGAACGGAATCACATCATTAGAGAATGATGTGATGGACAAGACCCATCCGTTAGCTTAGCACTATGATCGTTTAGTTTATTGCTATTGCTTTCTTCACGGCTTATACATGTTCCTCAGACTATGAGATTATGCAACTGCCGAATACCGAAGGAACACCTTGTGTGCTATCAAACGTCACAACGTAACTGGGTGATTATAAAGATGCTCTACAGGTGTCTCCAAAAGTGTTTGTTGGGTTGGCATAGATCGAGATTAGGATTTGTCACTCCGAGTATTGGAGAGGTATCTCTTGGCCATCTCGGTAATGCACATCATTATAAGCCTTGCAAGCAATGTGACTAATGAGTTAGTTGTGATGCATTACGGAACGAGTAAAGAGACTTGCCGGTAACGAGATTGAACTAGGTATGATGATACGGACGATCGAATCTCGGGCAAGTAACATACCGATGACAAAGGGAACAACGTATGTTGTTATGCGGTTTGACCGATAAAGATCTTCGTAGAATATGCAGGAGCCAATATGAGCATCCAGGTTCCGCTATTGGTTATTGACCAGAGATGTGTCTCGGTCATGTCTACATAGTTCTCGAACCCATAGGGTCCGCACGCTTAATGTTCGATGACGATTTGTATTATGAGTTATATGATTTGATGTACCGAAGTTTGTTTGGAGTCCCGGATGTGATCACGGATATGACGAGGAGTCTCCGAAATGGTCGAGACATAAAGATTGATATATTAGAAGGTTGCATTTGGACATCGGACTGGTTCCGAGTGATTCGGGTATTTTTCCGCAGTACCGGGAGGTTACCGGAACTCCCCGGGAGAAGTTATGGGCCTTATGGGCCATAAGTAGGAAGCACACCAGCCCACAAGGGGCTGGTGCGCCCCCCTCGGGAAGGAGGCCGAATAGGACAAGGAGAAGGGGGCCAGCCCCCCTTTCCTTCTCCTTCTCCCTTCCCCCCTTTCCTACTCCGTGTGGGAGGTGGAATCCTACTAGGACTAGGAAGTCCTAGTAGGACTCCACACCTTGGCGCGCCCCCTAGGGCCGGCTGTCTCTCCCTCTCCCTCCTTTATATACGGAGGCAGGGGCACCCCAAAGACACACAAGTTGATCTTTTAGCCGTGTGCGGTGCCCCCCTCCACATATACACACCTCGGTCATATCGTTGTAGTGCTTAGGCAAAGCCCTGCGCCGGTAACTTCATCATCACCGTCACCATGCCGTCATGCTGACGGAACTCTCCCTCAGCCTCAACTGGATCAAGAGTTCGAGGGACATCACTGAGCTGAACGTGTGCAGATCGCGGAGGTGCCGTGCATTTGGTACTTGATCGGTTGGATCGCGAAGACGTTCGACAACATCAACCGCGTTACTAAACGCTTCCGCTTTCGGTCTACGAGGGTACGTGGACATACTTTCCCCGCTCGTCGCTATGCTTCTCCTAGATAGATCTTGCATGATCGTAGGCAAAAAAATTGAAATACTACGTTCCCCAACAGTGGCATCCGAGCCAGCTGTATGCGTAGATGTTATATGCACGACTAGAACACAAAGAGTTGTGGGCGATAATAGTCATATTGTTTACCAGCATGTCATACTTTGATTCGGCGGTATTGTTGGATGAAGCAGCCCAGACCGACATTACATGACTGCGTTCATGAGACTGGTTTTATGGACGTGCTTCGCACACAGGTGGCTAGTGGGTGTCTGTTTCTCCAGCTTTAGTTGAATCGAGTTTGACTACGCCCGGTCCTTGTTGAAGGTTAAAACATCACACTTGATGAAAAATCATTGTGGTTTTGATGCGTAGGTAAGAACGGTTCTTGCTAGAAGCCCGTAGCAGCCACGTAAAACTTGCAACAACAAAGTAGAGGACGTTTAACTTGTTTTTGCTGGGCATGTTGTGATGTGATATGGTCAAGACGTGATAAGATATAAATTGTTGTATGAGATGATCATGTTTTGTAACAGTTATCAGCAACTGGCAGGAGCCATATGGTTGTCGCTTTATTGTATGAAATGCAATCGCCATGTAGTTGCTTTACTTTATCACTAAGTGGTAGCAATAGTCGTAGAAGCAATAGTTGGTGAGATGACAACGATGCTTCGATGGAGATCAAGGTGTCAAGTCGGTGACGATGGTGATCATGACAGTGCTTTGGAGATGGAGATCAAAGGCACAAGATGATGATGGCCATATCATATCACTTATTTTTGATTGCATATGATGTTTATCTTTTATGCATCTTATTTTGCTTAGTGCGGCAATAGCATTATAAGATGATCTCTCACTAAAATTTCAAGGTATAAGTGTTTTCCCTGAGTATGCACCGTTGTGACAGTTCTTGGTGTTGAGACACCACGTCATGATCGGGTGTGATAAGATCTACGCACATACAATGGGTGCAAGCCAGTTTTGCACACGCAGAATACTCGGGTTAAACTTGACGATCCTAGCATATGCAGATATGGCCTCAGAACACTGAGGCCGAAAGGTCGAGCATGAATCATATAGTAGATATGATCAACATAGTGATGTTCATCATTGAAAACTTCTCCATCTCACGTGATGATCGGATATGGTTTAGTTGATATGGATCACGTGATCATTTAGATGACTAGAGGGATGTCTATCTAAGTGGGAGTTCTTGAGTAATATGATTAATTGAACTTTAATTTATCATGAACTTAGTCCTGATAGTATTTGCATAACTATGTTGTAGATCAATAGCTCGCGTATAGCTCCCCTGTTTTATTTTTGATATGTTCCTAGAGAAAACTATGTTGAAAGATGTTAGTAGCAATGATGCGGACTGAGTCCGTGATCTGAGGATTATCCTCATTGCTGCACAGAAGAATTATGTCCTTGATGCACCGCTAGGTGACAGACCTATTGCAGGAGCAGATGCAGACGTTATGAACGTTTTGCAAGCTCGGTATGATGACTACTTGATAGTTTAGTACACCATACTTTACGGCTTAAAACCAGGAATTCAAAAACATTTTGAACACCATGGAGCATATGAGATGTTCCAAGAGTTGAAATTAGTATTTCAGACTCATGCCTGAGTTGAGAGGTATGAGACCTCTGACAAGTACTTTGCCTACAAGATGGAGGAGAATAGCTCAACCAGTGAGCATGTGCTTAGATTGTCTGAGTACTACAATCGCTTGAATCAAGTGGGTGTTAATCTTCCAGATAAAATAGTGATTGACAGAGTTCTCTAGTCATTATCACCAAGTTACTGGAACTTCGTGATGAACTATAATATGCAAGGGATGACGAAAACGATTCCCGAGCTCTTCGTGATGCTGGAATCGACAAAGGTAGAAATCAAGAAAAGCATCAAATGTTGGTGGTTGACAAGACCACTAGTTTCAAGTAAAAGGGCAAGGGAAAGAAAGGGAACTTCAAGAAGAATGGCAAGCAAGTTGCCACTCCCATGAAGAAGCCCAAAGCTAGACCCAAGCCTGAAACTAAGTGCTTCTACTGCGAAGGAAATGGTACTGGAAGTGGAACTGCCCCAAATACTTGGCGGATAAGAAGGATGGCAAAGTGAACAAAAGTATATATGATATACATGTTATTGATGTGTACTTTACTAGTGTTCATAGTAGCCCCTGGGTATTTGATACTGGTTCAGTTGCTATGATTAGTAACTCGAAACAGGAGTTACAAAATGAACAAAGACTAGTTGAGGGCAAGGTGACGATGTGTGTTGGAAGTGATTCCAAGGTTGATAAGATCACCATCGCACACTCCCTTTACCTTCGGGATTAGTGTTGAACCTAAAATAAATGTTATTTGGTGTTTGCTTTGAGCATAATATGATTGGATCATGTTTATTGCAATACGGTTATTCATTTAAGTCAAAGAATAATCGTTATTCTGTTTACATGAATAAAACCTTCTGTGGTCATACACCCAAGGTGAATGGTTTATTGAATCTCGATCGTAGTGATGCACATATTCATAATATTGATGCCAAAATATGCAAAGATAATAATGATAGTGCAACATATTTGTGGCACTACCGTTTAGGTCATATTGGTGTAAAGCACATGAAGAAACTCCATGTTGACGGGCTTTTGGAATCACTTGATTATGAATCACTTGCTGCTTGCGAACCATGCCTCACGGGCAAGATGACTAAGACTCCATTCTCCAGAACAATGGAGCGAGCAACTGACTTATTGGAAATAATACATACTGATGTATGCGATCCGATGAGTGTTGAGGCTCGCAGCGGTCATCGTTATTTTCTGACCTTCACAGATGATTTGAGCAGATATGGGTATATCTACTTGATGAAACATAAGTCTGAAACATTTGGAAATTTCAAAAAAATTCAGAGTGAAGTCGAAAATCATCGTAACAAGAAAATAAAGTTTCTACGATCTGATCGCAGAGACGAATATTTGAGTTACAAGTTTGGTCTTCATTTGAAACAATGTGGAATAGTTTCACAACTCAAGCCACCTGGAACACCACAGCGTAATGGTGTGTCCGAACGTCGTAATCGTACTTTATTAAATATGGTGCGATCTATGATGTCTCTTACAGATTTACCACTATCATTTTGGGGTTATGCATTAGAGACGGCTGCATTCACGTTAAATAGGGCACCATCTAAATCTGTTGAGACCACACCATATGAACTCTGCTTTAGCAAAAACCTAAGATGTCGTTTCTTAAAATTTGGGGCTGCGATGCTTATGTGGAAAGGCTTCAACCTGATAAGCTCGAACCCAAATTGGAGAAATATGTCTTCATAGGATACCCGGAGGAAACTTTTGGGTACACCTTCTATCCCAGATCCGAAGGCAAGATATTCGTTGCTAAGAATGGATCCTTTCTAGAGAAATAGTTTCTCGGGGAAGAAGTGAGTGGGAGGAAAGTAGAACTTGATGAGGTAATTGTACCTTCTCCCGAATTGGAAAGTAGTTCATCACAGAAATCAGTTCCAGTGATTCCTACACCAATTAGAGAGGAAGCTAATGATAATGACCATGAAACTTTAGATCAAGTTACTACCGATCCTCGTAGGTCAACTAGAGCATGTTCCGCACCTGAGTGTACGGTAATCCTGTCCTGGAAGTCATGTTACTAGACCATAACGAGCCTACGAACTATGAGGAAGCGATGATGAGCCCAGATTCCGAAAAATGGCTTGAGGCCATGAAATCTGAGATGGGATCCATGTATGAGAACAAAGTATGGACTTTGGTTGACTTGCTCGATGATCAGCAAGCCATTGAGAATAATTGGATCTTAAAGAGGAAGACGGACGCTGATAGTAGTGTTACTATCTACAAAGCTTGAATTGTCGCAAAAAGTTTTTTGGCAAGTTCAAGGTGTTGACTACGATGAGATTTTCTCACTCGTAGCGATGCTTAAGTCTGTCCGAATCATGTTAGCAATTATCACATTTTTATAAATCTGGCAAATGGATGTCAAAACTGCATTCCTTAATGGATTTCTTAAAGAAGAGTTGTATATGATGCAACCAGAAGGTTTTATCAATCCTAAAGGTGGTAACAAAATATGCAAGCTCCAGCGATCCATCTATGGACTGGTGCAAGCATCTCGGAGTTGGAATATACATTTTGATAGTGTGATTAAAAGATATGGTTTTATACAGACTTTTGGAGAAGCCTGTATTTACAAGAAAGTGAGTGGGAGCACTACAGCCTTTCTAATAAGTATATGTGAATGACATATTGTTGATCAGAAATGATGTAGAATTTTTCTGGAAAGCATAAAGGAGTGTTTGAAAGGAATTTTTCAAAGAAAGACCTCGGTGAAGCTGCTTACATATTGAGCATCAAGATCTATAGAGATAGATCAAGACGCTTGATAAGATTTTTCAATGAGTACATACCTTGACAAGATTTTGAAGTAGTTCAAAATGGAACAGTCAAAGAAGGAGTTCTTGTCTGTGTTGCAAGGTGTGAAGTTGAGTAAGACTCAAAACCCGACCACGGCAGAAAATAGAAAGAGAATGAAAGTCATTCCCTATGCCTCAGTCATAGGTTCTATGAAGTATGTTATGCTTTGTACCAGACCTATTGTGAACCTCACCATGAGTTTGCAAGAGGGTACAATAGTGATCCAGGAGTGGATCACTAGACAGCGGTCAAAATTATCCTTGGTGGAATAAGGAAATATTTCTCGGTTATGGAGGTGATAAAGAGTTCGTCGTAAAGAGTTACATCGATGCAAGCTTAACACCGATCTGGATGACTTTGAGTCTCAATCTGGATACATATTGAAAGTGGGAGCAATTAGCTAGAGTAGCTCCTTGCAGAGCATTGTAGACATAGAAATTTGCAAAATACATATGGATCTGAATAAGGTAGACCCATTGACTAAACTTCTCTCACAAGCAAAACATGATCACACCTTAGTGCTCTTGGGTGTTAATCACATAGCGATGTGAACTAGATTATTGACTCTAGTAAACCCTTTGAGTATTGGTCACATGGTGGTGTGAACTATGGGTGTTAATCACATGGTGATGTGAACTATTTGTGTTAAATCACATGGCGATGTGAACTAGATTATTGACCCTAGTGCAAGAGGGAGACTGAAGGAAATATGCCCTAGAGGCAATAATAAAGTTATTATTTTATTTCCTTATATCATGATAAATGTTTATTATTCATGCTAGAATTGTATTAACCGGAAACTTCGTACATGTGTGAATACATAGACAAACAGAGTGTCCCTAGTATGCCTCTACTTGAATAGCTCGTTAATCAAAGATGGTTAAGTTTCCTAGCCATAGACATGTGTTGTCATTTGATGAACGGGATCACATCATTAGAGAATGATGTGATGGACAAGACCCATCCGTTAGCTTAGCACTATGATCGTTTAGTTTATTGCTATTGCTTTCTTCATGACTTACACTTTTCCTCAGACTATGAGATTATGCAACTCCCAAATACCGGAGGAACACCTTGTGTGCTATCAAACGTCACAACGTAACTGGGTGATTATAAAGATGCTCTGCAGGTGTCTCCGAAGGTGTTTGTTGGGTTGGCATAGATCGAGATTAGGATTTGTCACTCCGAGTATCAGAGAGGTATCCCTGGGCCCTCTCGGTAATGCACATCACTATAAGCCTTGCAAGCAATGTGACTAATGAGTTAGTTGCGGGATGATGCATTACGGAACGAGTAAAGAGACTTGCCGGTAACGAGATTGAACTAGGTATGATGATACCGACGATCGAATCTCGGGCAAGTAACATACCGATGACAAAGGGAACAACGTATGTTGTTATGCGGTTTGACCGATAAAGATCTTTGTAGAATATGTAGGAGCCAATATGAGCATCCAGGCTCCGCTATTGGTTATTGACCAGAGATGTGTCTCGGTCATGTCTACATAGTTCTCGAACCCGTAGGGTCCGCACACTTAACGTTCGATGACGATTTGTATTATGAGTTATATGATTTGATGTACCGAAGTTTGTTCGTAGTCCCGGATGTGATCACGGACATGACGAGGAGTCTCGAAATGGTCGAGAGATAAAGATTGATATATTGGAAGGTTGCATTTGGACATCAGAATGGTTCCGAGTGATTCAGGTATTTTTCTGAAGTACCGGGAAGTTACCGGAACCCCCGGGAGAAGTTATGGGCCTTATGGGCCATAAGAGGGGAGCACACCAGCCCACAAGTGGCTGGTGCGCCCACCTTGGGTAGGAGGCTGAATAG
The DNA here is from genome assembly GCF_018294505.1 of Triticum aestivum. NCBI lineage: Eukaryota > Viridiplantae > Streptophyta > Magnoliopsida > Poales > Poaceae > Triticum > Triticum aestivum. Next base: position 540,127,760 of record NC_057814.1, read on the forward strand.
GACTAGGAGAAGGGGGGCGGCCCCCCCTTTCCTTCTCCTTCTCCCTTCCCCCTTTCCTACTCTTTGTGGGAGGTGGAATCCTACTAGGACTAGGGAGTCCAAGTAGGACTCCACACCTTGGCGTGCCCCCCTAGGGCCGGCTGCCTCTCCCTCTCCCTCTTTATATACGGAGGCAGGGGGCACCCCAAAGACACACAAGTTGATCTTTTAGCCGTGTGCGGTGCCCCTCTCCACAGATGCACACCTCGGTCATATCATCATAGTGCTTAGGCGAAGCCCTGCGCCAGTAACTTCATCATCATCGTCACCACGCCGTCGTGCTGACGGAACTCTCCCTCGGCCTCAACTGGATCAAGAGTTCAAGGGACGTCACTGAGCTGAACGTGTGCAGACCGCAGAGGTGCCGTGCGTTCGGTACTTGATCGGTTGGATCGCAAAGACGTTCGACTACATCAACCACGTTACTAAACGCTTCCGCTTTCGGTCTACGAGGGTACGTGGACATACTCTCCCCGCTTGTTGTGATGCTTCTCCTAGATAGATCTTGCGTGATTGTAGGCAATTTTTTTGAAATACTACGTTCCCCAACACATCCCTACCCTGGCCGTAGATCCAGAGCAGACCACCTCATCTGAAGATGGGAGTTTGAAACCCACCGGACTCTCTCCTACTACGGAGCTCTTTGCCGGAGACCCAGAGGCGACCATATCTTCGACAAGCTTTGAATCAAGCAGGACTCTCCCTATCATCGGAGAGCCGAACTCACCCCTGGGGGCTAGCTCCAAACTCTCAAGGTCTGCGCCCATTGAGCACGACCAGGTGTCATTGATACGTCTCCGTCGTATCTATAATTTTTGATTGTTTCATGCCAATATTATATCACTTTCACATACTTTTCGCAACTTTTTATATGATTTATTGGACTAACCTATTGATCCAGTGCCCAGTGCTAGTTCCTGTTTTCTGCATATTTTTTGTATCACAGAGTATCCATATCAAACGAAGTCCAAACACAATAAAATTTTACGGAGATTTTTTTGCAATATATGTGATTTTTTGGGAGTTGGAATCACCACAAACGGAGGCCCACACATGGCACAATACACCAGGGCGCGCCAGAGGCCCCTAGCACGCGTTGGTGGGTTGTGCCCACCTCGTATGTCGGTTGGACCTCTACTTCGGGTGCAAGGAAGCTTATATCCGGGAAAAAAATCGTGTTAAAATCTCAGCGCAATCGGAGTTACAGATCTCCAGCAATATAAGAAACGGTTTTCGGCCAGATCTGGGGAACGCGAAACAGACGAGAACAGAGAGGGAGATCCAATCTCGGAGGGGCTCCCGCCCCTCCGCCACCATGGAGACCAAGGACCAGAGAGGGAAATCACCCCATCTAGGGGGGAGGCCAAGGAAGAAGAAGAAGAAGGAGGGGGCTCTCTCCCTCTCGCTTCCGATGGCGCCGGAGTGCCACCGGCGGCAACAATCGGGATGCCGATCTACATCAACAATCTTGCTACCGTCAACACCAACTCTCTCCCCCTCTATGCAGCGGTGTAACACCTCTTCTCCCCGCTGTAATCTCTACTTAAACATGGTGCTCAACTCCATATATTATTTCCCAATGATCTATGGTTATCCTATGATGTTTGAGTAGATCCGTTTTGTCCTGTGGGTTAATCGTGATCTTGGTTGGTATGATTGTATATTTTATTTATGGAGCTGTCCTACGGTGCCCTCCGTATCACGCAAACGTGAGCGGCCCCCGCTGTAGGGTGTTGCAATATGTTCATGGTTCGCTTACGGTGGGTTGCGAGAGTGACAAAAACTTAAACCCGAGTAACTGGGGTATGACGTATGGGAGTAAAGATGACTTGATACTTAATGCTATGGTTGGGTTTCACGACCTTAATGATCTTTAGTAGTTGTGGATGCTTGCTAGAGTTCAAATCGTAAGTGCATATGATCCAAGTAGAGAAAGTATGTTAGCTCATGCCTCTCCCTCATATAGAATTACAAGAATGATTACCGGTACTTGTTATCGATTCCCTAGGGACAAATAACTTTCTTGTTGACAAAAGCTCTCTACTAAAACTAACTTGGTTTTGTCTTTATCTAAACAGCCCCTAGATTTTATTTATGTGCTCTTTATTATCTTGCAAATCTATCCTATCACACCTACAAAGTACTTCTAGTTTCATAGTTGTTCTAGGTAAAGCGAACGTCAAGCATGCGTAAGTTGTATCGGTGGTCGATAGAACTTGAGGGAATATTTGTTCTACCTTTAGCTCCTCGTTGGGTTCGACACTCTTATTTATCGAAAAAGGCTACAAACGATCCCCTATACTTGTGGGTTATCAAGATCTTTTTCTGGCGCCGTTGCCAGGGAGCAATAGCGTGGGGTGAATATTCTCGTGTGTGCTTGCTTGCTTTATCACTAAGTAGTTTTTATTTCCTGTTCTAAGTTGTTCTCTATCTTTAGTTATGGGTAGGAAACGCAAATTACCAAAAAAAATAGTTGTACCTACTAAACCAATGGTTGAAGAACCACCCAAAATCTATCATACAACTGAAGCTTTCTACTTGGATCATCTTCGATCCATTTGTGCTCGTGCTAAAACCCAACTAGCTTAGTTGAGGGAAAATTTAGATGAGCATGCTTGTTTTGTGCGACACCGCTTATCTCAAAAAGGGAAACTTTTACAGCATCAAATAATACTATGCAATGCTATGCTTGGAATTTATGTGAATTGCATGATTTTACTTGTTGTTCTGAAGACCCTAAGAAACACCTTCCCTACCAATGTGAGTTTATTGATAATCGAATCGTATCTTCTTATGCCAAAGATGTTTATAATTACTTCGATATTGAACAAATTGAAGAATTTGTTGCTTTTAAGGGTGCTTATGAAATTTCTTCTTTGATTGAAAAGTATGATGCTACTCTTTACAAATCTGAAAATTTTGCCATACTTGCTATGAAAATTATTCTTCTAATGCTTATATTAAACCATATATTAAGGACTTCTCTGTTGTCCAAGAAGAGACTAATATTTTGCAGGAGTCTATGGAAGAAGAAATTGATGAAACTGCGAGCTCATTGGATGAAAAAGATGATGAGGAGAGCGAAGAACAAATGGAGGAAGAGCGGACTAGCTACCCGTTCCCACCTTCTAATGAGAGTAACTCTTCAACTCGTACATTATTTAATGCCCCTTCGTTCTTACCGAAGGATGAATGCTATGATAATTGCTATGATCCCGTTGATTCTTTTGAAATATCCCTTTTTGATGAACTTGATGATTGCTATGTTTGTGGCCAAGATGCCAATATGAATTATGCTTATGGAGATGAACTTGCTATAGTTCCTTATGTTAAGAATGAAACTGTTGCTATTGCAGCCACACATGATAGTCCTATTATGTTTTTGAATTCTCCAAACTACACTATATCAGAGAAGTTTGCTCTTATTAAGGATTATGTTGATGGGTTGCATTTCGTTACTACACATGATGATTTTGATGAATATAATATGCATGTGCTTGCTGCTCCTACTTGCAATTATTATGAGAGAGGAACTATATCTCCACCCTCTATGTTTCCATCACGATAAAATTGCAAGAAACTTCGTATGCTATGTATTGGCCTTTACTTGATGTGTATGAATTGTTCTTGTATGACATGCCGATGCATAGGAAGAGAGTTAGACTTCGTCATTGCTTGATATATGTTGCTTTGTGCTCACTACTAAATGCTAAATCATTGTTAACTAAAATTGGCTTTGATATACCTTGGGATCCGGGTGGATTCATTACTTGAGCACTTTATGCCTAGCTTAATGGCTTTAAAGAAAGCGCTGCCAGGGAGACAACCCAGAAGTTTTAGAGAGTCATTTATTTCTGTTGAGTGCTTTTACAAAGTTCAAAAATATAGAGGGGAACACAAAACTTTTCAAAAAGGAAAGTGAAAGTGAAAGAGAGAAGCATTGTTGAAGTGGGGGAGCTCCTTGAACTTTGTTCATGCTCAGGGAAACTTTGTGAATCTTAATTACAGAAAATTTTCAACAAAAATAATTATCCCCTTGTACAATTCCATTGTATTATAAAAATAATGTGCCAAGGTTTGCCTTTAGGATGTTTAGATTGCTTGTTGGTTTGTGCGGTGCAAAACAGAAACTTTGGCTGTAGTGCGCGATTTTACATTTTTTACTGGAACGTCAAACGGTTCTGAAATTTTTTGCGTTGTCTTTCTATACAAATTGTTTATTTTTCCTAATTTTTCAAAAATTTTGGAGTACCAGAAGTATGGTGAATGTTCAGATTACTACAGACTGTCCTGTTTAAGATAGATTCTGTTTTTGATGTATTGTTTGCTTGTTTTGATGACATTATCGATTTCTATCAGTGGATTAAGCCATGGAAATGTTATATTACAGTAGCTACAATGCAAAAACAAAATATGAATTGGTTTGCAACAGTACTTAGAGTAGTGATTTGCTTTATTATACTAACGGATTTTACCGAACTTTCTGTTAAGTTTTATGTGGATGAAGTGATCAAAGATCGAGGAGGTCTCGATATGAGGAGAAGGAGGAGAGGCAAGAGCTCAATCTTGGGGATGCCTAAGGCACCCCAAGTCTCTCCCTAATAATAAAGCACCGAGTGTTTCTGGTCGTATGTCGTCGACACTTTTGTAAAAAAGTCCCTATTGTTTCAGGTATTCAACCCGCAGTCCTATTTTATGTGGCTCTCTAAGAAAACGTTTTATTCTTACAGAAAAGACCCTATGCTTTTGAGTATTCAAGCCGCGGTCCTTTTTAGGTGGCTAATTTCAGATACAGTGGCCTTTGTACAGATGAGTTCGTTCTTCAATTAAATAGTTCCACCTCGCTGATATACATATATATATTCTCACCAATTTAAATGCGTACAAGAGTTGTCATGAGAATCAACAAGCCACATTAGAAATCAAAACATGCAGAGAAAGGGAACGGAAGGAATCTCCAAAGCGCGAAGGAGCAAAGAAAATGGAACAGAGTCCACCCGAGCGAACACCGCCACCGGCGCCCTCGCTCGACAGAGGACCCGCGATCTCCAAAGAGCGAGTCGTTTGAGGCCTAGAGCTGGGGGTAGAGAAGGCCGGATCGAGGCGGCTGGACGAGGCGCCTGGCCTCCTCGCGAGCTGCGAGCAAAAGAAGCAGCGAGTTTTCCTCAAACAAAAAAGCAGCGAGGATGAGCGACACAGGATCGGTCGGACCTGGGGGCATGCATGGAGCAGGTGGCGGAAGGAGGTTGTGGGCGTCTATCTGAATCGGGCCGGTGGCGAGGCTGTTAGCCGGATCCGCAGGACGGGCGGGTGGGCAGATCAGGCGACGGCAGAGGAGCTCCAAGGCACCCATCCATGGCCTGCATGGCGGATCCAGCTGCTCCGTCGTGGACCCGACGGCAGACGGATCGAGATGGAGAGGCGATGACCTCCATTGGCAGGCTCCCTGAAGAAAACATGAGAGAGATTATAGAGAGAAGGGGAAGAGAGGATGAGAGAGGGGTTGGGGGTCGGCCGTCGGCCTTGGCCTGCTTGCGCGCGGTTGGAGGAGGCAGGGCCCTTACCTCGATGGAAAATTGGATCTTTTGCCCCACTTTACTTTCCACTTAGATAATTTGCCCCCTGAGAGGCTGTCGGGTGGGGCCGGGGCCACTGGTCATTGAGACAACCCTGGGGAAAATCATCTAACCCCTTGTAAAGTGGGGCAAATCATCTAATCTCCCGATCGAGCGACATTAGAGGAAGCTCCAAAACGCAATGCATCCTCTGGTGGTGTTCCTCACCAATGGAGAAGAGGGGGTTGCAGCCGTGGATAGAGAAGAAGAGAAGGGAGAGCGTCAGGTGGATAGAGAAGAAGGCAATGTGTTATGGATAAAGGGGGCACGTAGTGGGAACTGGGCGGTGGGTGTTGTCGCTACATGTGGTGCTTGGACCGGAAGCTGCTGGATTGCCATGCATGTGCACCGATTACAATTTTTTTCGGATGAGCGCACCCATTATAATACTTGGTGCTGGATGTCATAGTTTAATATTCATACCTACCACATCTTACAAATACATAGATATAAGAATTAAAAATGACTGAAATGTTGAAAAGAAATAATATTTCTCAAGTGAGAAAATATTTGGGGCTCACCGGTATTTGCTGACCATCAAGATATTCCTCAACTTTGGATGTCATCTATGTCTTGGTGAGATAGGGAGGAGAGAGGGGGAAATGAAGAGCAGAGAGAGTGCAACAATGATGCATCTTGCTCGCGTCCTATTTCGCCCTACACGGCAGCTATGAGGGGAGGGATGAAGAGCAGAGAGAGTGCAACAACGGTGCATCTTGCTCGCGTCATGTTTCGCCCTGCACGACAACTGGGAGGAGGAGTGCTCCCCTCCGTTGTACCATCTATCCCGCAGCTCTGCATACCGTAATCCTGATCCCCATCGAGGCCTGATGATAATGTTGGCGTGGAGGGTGTGCAATACTGGCAGCAACGTGTCAACAAAAGAGTGCCAAACATTATAAACTCTTTACTTTCCGGCCATCAAATTCTGAAAGTGGGAAAGTATAAATATAAATTAATGTTAATAGGCATTGCGAGATATAGGAATTAATATATGTTCTATTTGAAGCTGCTAAAGGTATGTGAATGATGCACAATTACTTACGCATTGAAGAAGTAGCTGTTGATCTATCGGGCCAGTAAATGTTTAGATTTCTACAATTCTTTTTACGCAGGGTTGTTGAATATCAACAACTTATTACAAACAATCCAATTTTTTATAGCGAGTTGAAGGAATAGGTTTTATTAGTAGAGAAGAAGATTAGGAGCTTTCGGAAACAATAGGATCTTCATGAAGTGGATCATTATGAGTCTTACAACCAATTTAATTGGAAAATCATATTATTCACCATGATAGATAAACTCTCGAATACCACAACAACTCTTAGATATATTTTATACCCGTTGCAACGCACGGGCATTTTTGCTAGTAAATATTCAAGGAGACTCAAGCGTCTAAGCTTGGGGATGCCCCGGAAGGCATCCCATCTTTCTTCAACAAGTATCGTTATGTTTTCGGTTTTGTCTCGTTCATGTGATATGTGCAAATCTTGGAGCGTCTTTTGCTTTTAGTTTTCATTTTTATTTTATGCACCATGCTGGTATGAGATAGTCCATGGTTGATTTATAGAATGCTCATTGCACTTCACTTATATCTTTTGAGTATGGCTTTATAGAATGCTTCATGTGCTTCACTTATATCATTTGAAGTTTGGATTGCCTGTTTCTCTTCACATAGAAAACCGTTATTTGAAAATTGCTCTTTTGCTTCACTTATATTTGTTAGAGCATGGTCTTTTGTAGAAAGAATTAAACTCTCATGCTTCACTTATATCTATTTAGAGAGTCGGAAGGAATTGGTCAATTGCATGGTTAGTCATAAAATCCTACATAAAACTTATGGATCACTGAATATGATATGTTTGATTCCTTGCAATAGTTTTGCGATATAGAGATGGAATATGTGGGAGGTACTAGTAACGGTTGTGGTTAGTAAGAATATTGGTGTTAAGGTTTGTGATTCCCGAAGCATGCACGTATAGTCTCTCGTTATGCTATGAAGTTGGAGCATGATTTATTATTGATTGTCCTCCTTATAAGTGGTGATCGGGAATGTGCGATGGTCTTTTCCTACCAATCTATCCCCCTAGGGGCATGCGTAGTAGTACTTTTCTTAGAGGGCTAATAAACTTCTGCAATAAGTATATGAGTTCTTTATGACTAATGTGAGTCCATGGATTATACGCACTCTTACCTTTCCGCAAATTGCTAGCCTCTACGTGCATTGCCCTTTCTCACATCGAGACGTGGTGCAAACTTCGCAGGTGCATCCAAACCCTGTGATATGATATGCTCTATCACACATAAGCCTTATTATATCTTCCTCAAAACAGCCACCATACCTACCTATTATGGCTTTTCCATGGCCATTCCGAGATATATTGCCATGCAACTTCCACTGCTTCCGTTTGATGACTTGAGCATTCATTGTCATATTGCTTTGCATGATCATATAGCTGACATAGTCGTTGTGGGTCAACCACCGTTCATCATTTTTCATACATGTTACGCTAGATCATTGCCAGAGGCATTCATATAGAGTCATACTTTGTCATAGGTATCGAGTTGTAATTTTTATTTCTTTTGAGTTATAAGTAAATAGAAGTGTGATGATCATCATTATTCATTTTTAGAGCAGTGCCCCAGTGAAGAAAGGATGATGGAGACTATGATTCCCCCACAAGTCGGGATGAGGCTCCGGACAATGAGAGAAAAAAAAAGGCAAAAAGAAAAAAATCAAAGAGAGAAGGGGCATTGTTAGTATCCTTTACCACACTTGTGCTTCAAAGTAGCACCATGTTTTTCATATGGAGAGTTTCCTATGTTGTCACTTTCATATACTAGTGGGAATTTTTCATTATGGGATTAGATGCACACCCACTTAGTTTCATATTGAGCTATCATACAGTTATAGCTCTTAGTGCATTCGTTGCATGGCAATCCCTACTCCTCACGTTGATATCAATTGCTGGGCATCTCCATAGCCCGTTGGTTAGCCGCGTCGATGTGAGACTTTCTACTTTTTTGTCTTCTTTATATTTACCCCTATCATCATACTCTATTCCACCCGTAGTGCTATATCCATGGCTTGGGCTCATGTATTGCGTAAGGGTTGAAAAAGCTGAAGCGCGTTAAAAAGTATGAACCAATTGCTCGGCTTGTCATCGGGGTTGTGCATGATAAATACTTTGTGTTAAGAAGACAGAGCATGACAAGACTACATGATTTTGTAGGGATAACTTTCTTCAGCATTGATATTTTGAAAGACATGATTGTTTGTTGGGATGCCTGAGTATTGATGTCTTTATGTCAAATTATAGACTATTGCTTTGAATCACTTATGTCTTAATATTCATGCCATGACTAGACATATGATCAAGTTTATGTTAGGTAGCATTCCACATCAAAAAATATCTTTTTTATCATTTACCTGCTCGAGGATGAGCAGTAATTAAGCTTGGGGATGTTGATACGTCTTCGTCGTATCTATATTTTTTGATTGTTTCATGCCAATATTATATCACTTTCACATACTTTTGGCAACTTTTTATAAGATTTGTTGGACTAACCTATTGATCCAGTACCCAGTGCCAGTTCTTGTTTTCTGCATCTTTTTGTATCACAGAGTATCCATACCAAACGAAGTCCAAACACAATAAAATTTTACGGAGATTTTTTTTGGAATATATGTGATTTTTGGGAGTTGGAATCACCGCAAACGGAGGCCCACATAGGGCACAATACAACAGGGCGCGCTAGAGGCCCCTGGCGCGCGGTGGTGGGTTGTGCCCACCTCGTACGTCGGTTGGACCTCTACTTCGGGTGCAAGGAAGCTTATATCCGGAAAAAAAATCGTGTTCAAATCTCAGCACAATCGGAGTTACGGATCTCCAAGAATATAAGAAACGGTTTTCGGCCAGATCTGGGGAATGCGAAACAGAAGAGAACAGAGAGGGAGATCCAATCTTGGAGGGGCTCCCGCCCCTCCATCGCCATGGAGACCAAGGACCAGAGGGGGAAATCTCCTCCCATCTAGGGGGGAGGCCAAGGAAGAAGAAGAAGGAGGAGGGGGCTCTCTCCCCCTCGCTTCCGGTGATGCCAGAGTGCCACCGGGGGCAACGATCGGGACGGTGATCTACATCAACAATCTTGCTACCGTCAACACCAACTCTCTCCCCTTCTATGCAGCGGTGTAACACCTCTTCTCCCCATTGTAATCTCTAATTAAACATGGTCAACTCCATATATTATCTCCCAATGATCTATGGTTATCCTATGATGTTTGAGTAGATCCGTTTTGGCTTGTGGGTTAATCGTGATCTTGGTTGGTATGATTATATATTTTATTTATGGTGCTGTCCTACGGTGCCCTCCGTCTCGCGCAAACGTGAGGGGCCCCCATTGTAGGGTGTTGCAATATGTTCATGGTTCGCTTACGGTGGGTTGCGAGAGTGACAGAAACTTAAACCCGAGTAACTGGGGTATGAAGTATGGGAGTAAAGACGACTTGATACTTAATGCTATGGTTGGGTTTCACGACCTTAATGATCTTTAGTAGTTGCAGATGCTTGCTAGATTTCCAATCATAAGTGCATATGATCCAAGTAGAGAAAGTATGTTAGCTCATGCCTCTCCCTCATATAAAATTACAAGAATGATTACCGGTACTTGTTATCGATTGCCTAGGGACAAATAACTTTCTTGTTGACATAAGCTCTCTACTAAAACTAACTTAGTTTTGTCTTTATCTAAACAGCCCCTAGATTTTATTTACGTGCTCTTTATTATCTTGCAAATCTATCCTATCACACCTACAAAGTACTTCTAGTTTCATACTTGTTCTAGGTAAAGCAAACGTCAAGCGTGCATAGAGTTGTATCGGTGGTCGATAGAACTTGAGGGAATATTTGTTCTACCATTAGCTCCTCATTGGGTTCGACACTCTTATTTATCGAAAAAGGCTACAAACGATCCCCTATACTTGTGGGTTATCAGTCATGTACCATGCCCAGCTCCACAGGACCTCAGTTCCTCGTCCTGCCTTCACTACTAAACGAGGCCCTAGACTTAATGCGATCTCTCTCCATTACGGAAGTATCACCTCCGAACTACGCCTAGCCCGGATTAGGGGCTGAGAACGGGCAATTTTATGTCCGACCCACCACCCACTTAATAGCCACTGTCGAAGACTTAAACGACATGCTAGATTACGCCTCCGAAGACATCGACGGTATGGACGACGATGTTGGAGACAAACCAGGCCAAGACCCACCATTTATCGGGCGCTGGACGGCCACCTCCACATATGATGTGTATATGGTGGATACACCTAAAAAGGATGACGACGATGGCAGGAAGGATCTGAGCGAGGACAAGCCCGTCGAGGCACCACCGAAACGTCGACGTCAGCGGCACCGCTCAAAATCGCGTCGCGAAAAGGAAAGCAATACCGGCACCAGAGACAATAATACTCCGGGCGATGTCGAAGATCCCGAAGACCCCACCGAGCCTGCGTCCGAGCAGGATGATTGGGAGGAGGGACAAGTTAACCCCGACGACCGGTCGGGAATGCGGATTTGGAGGATAGTAACTATCTACCGATCTCCGAGGAGGATGTCAGCCTCGGCAACAAAGACTTCATCGTGCCAAAGGAACCCCTCGAGCAAGAGCACTTCAAGCGGCAGTTAATCGCAACCGTGAGAAGGCTAAAAAAGAAACAGCAATAGCTCCAAGCCGAACAAGATACACTCAACGACAGATGGACCCAGGTCCTAGCTGCCAAAGAATATGGCCTCGAGCACCCAACAAAGAGTTATCCGAAGCGTCGGCTACTGCCACAATTCGATGACGAGGCCCTTGAGCAAATACCGTCAAGATATAATCATGCTGATCAACCAGACCGGCCACCACGTGGGCGAGACAAAGCGGCTACTTATGCCGAACACCAGCCCGCACCACCTCGCCGTCGAGGCAAAGAGGTAGCAGCTCCGGGCTACACCTACGACTCACGCCAGGACCTGGACAATAGAGCCGGTCAGGCCAGATCAATCTATGGATTAAGGGGCGTGCTCCAACGCGAGACGACAGCCATCAAGCCTGGCACAATAAGCATAACCTCACCCGGGCTAAAAACCGAACATGGATGTCATCCAAACTCCATCGTGACGTTGCCCGATACAGAGGCTCCGCACACCCCTTATGCTTTACCGATGAGGTAATGCAGCACCAGTTCCCAGAAGGGTTTAAACCCGTAAATATTGAAGCGTATGACGGAACGATGGATCCTGCGGTATGGATTGAAGATTTTCTTCTCCATATTCACATGGCTCGCGGTGACGATCTCCACGCCATTAAATACCTCCCCCTAAAGCTAAAAGGACCAGCACGACACTAGTTAAACAGCCTCCCAGAGAACTCTATTGGCAGCTAGGAAGATTTGGAGGATGCATTTCGAGACAACTTCCAAGGTACTTATGTCTGGCCATCGGACGCCGAAAACCTTAGCCACATAGTCCAGCAACCCGGAGAGTCAGCCCGCAAACTCTGGACTCGGTTCTTAATTAAAAAGAACCAACTCGTTGACTGTCCAGACGCTGAAGCCCTAGCGGCCTTTAAACATAGCGTCTGCGACGAATGGCTTGCCCGACACCTCAGCCAAGAAAAGCCGAAGTCTATGGCAGCTCTTACCGCACTCATGACCCACTTTTGTGTGGGAAAAGACAGCTGGTTAGCTCGTAGAAGCAACAGTACTAGCGACCCCGGCACCTCCGAAGCCAGGGACGGCAACAGACGACCGCGACGTAACAAAAGCACAAGCGTTGGAACAACAATGAAGAAACCGAAGACACAGCGGTCAACGCCGGATTCAGCGACTCTAAACCCGGTCAGCAAAAGAAGCCATTCAAAGGAAACAGGCATGGCCCATCCAATTTGGACAAAATACTCGATCGGCCTTGCCAGATTCATGGTACTCCCGACAAACCTGCAAATCATTCCAACAGAAATTGTTGGGTCTTCAAACAGGCCGGTAAGTTAAATACCGAACATAAGGGGAAAGGGCCGTCAAGCGAGGACGATGATGAGCCCCGCCCACCGAACACATGGGGGCAGAAGAAATTTGCCCCTGAGGTAAAAATAGTGAATATGATATACGTCACTCATATCCCCAAGAGGGAGCGCAAGCGCGCGCTAAGGGACGTCTACGCCGTAGAGCTGGTCGCCCCAAAATTCAATCCTTGGTCGGCTTGTCCGATCACCTTCGATCGCAGGGACCACCCGACCAGTATCCGTCATGGAGCTTCGGCAGCCCTGGTCCTCGATCCAATCATCGATGGATTCCATCTCACTCGAGTCCTCATGGACGGCGGCAGCAGTCTTAACTTGATTTATCAAGACACTGTTCATAAAATGGGTATTGACCCATCAAGAATCAAGCCTAGTAACACCACTTTTAAAGGAGTGATACCCGGCGTAGAGGCCCGCTGCACGGGTTCTCTAACATTGGAAGTAGTCTCCGGTTCACCGAATAACTTCCGAAGCGAAGACTTGATCTTCGACATTGTCCCCTCTCGCAGTGGTTATCATGCACTGCTCGGACGAACCGCCTTTGCCCGCTTCAATGCAGTCCCGCACTATGCTTACTTAAGGCTCAAGATGCCCGGACCGCGTGGAGTTATCACAGTCAATGGAAACATGAGCGCTCCCTCCGTACTGAGGAGTATACCGCGGCCCTCGCGACTGAGCTGCAGAGTGGCCTCATCAAGCCGAACACTCCATTGGCCATCCAGCACCCGGACACGGTTAAACGGTAAAGTCCTTAATAAAGAGACGAGGCTCTGATACCAATTGAAAGGATTGATATAGTTGACTAGAGGGGGGTGAATAGGCAACTAACAATTTTTAGCTTTTCTTTACCAAATTAAACTTTGCATCAAAATAGGTTGTCTAGATATGCAACTAAGTGAGCAACCTATATGATGCAACGACAACAAGCACGCAAGCAAGTAAGAGATATAACACAAGTAAACTAGCGAAAGTAAAGGAACGAGATAACCAAGAGTGGAGCCGGTGGAGACGAGGATGTGTTACCGAAGTTCCTTCCTTTTGAGGGGAAGTACGTCGCCGTTGGAGCGGTGTGGAGGCACAATGCTCCCCAAGAAGCCACAAGGGCCACCGTATTCTCCTCACGCCCTCACACAATGCGAGATGCCGTGATTCCACTATTGGTGCCCTTGAAGGCGGCGACCGAACCTTTACAAACAAGGTTGGGGCAATCTCCACAACTTAATTGGAGGCTCCCAACGACACCACAAAGCTTCACCACAATGGACTATGGCTCCGCGGTGACCTCAACCGTCTAGGGTGCTCAAACACCCAAGAGTAACAAGATCCGCTAGGGATACGTGGGGGGAATCAAATTTCTCTTGGTGGAAGTGTAGATCGTGGCCTTCTCAACCAATCTCGAGCAAATCAACAAGTTTGATTGGCTAGGGAGAGAGATCGGGCGAAAATGGAGCTTGGAGCAACAATGGAGCTTTTGGGGGAAGAGGTGAGTCAACTTTGGGGAAGAAGACCCCTTTAAATAGTGGGGGGAACAAACCAACCGTTACCCCCCTTCTGCCCCGAAGAGAGCGGTAGTACCGCTGTGCCAGCGGTACTACCGCTTGCAACTATAAGCGGTACTACCGCTTGGTCCACAGCGGTACTACCGCGGAGGGAGGGCGGTACTACCGCACAGGAGCGGTACTACGGCCCCCCACAGCCGCGGCCAGTACCGTAAAACCCGACACGAAAAAGGAGCCCTCGAATCGAGGCGGTACTAGCACGAGACCACCGCGGTACTACGGCTTGGGGCCACCAGCGGTACTACTACTCTGGAGCGGTACTACCGCGCCCAGAACGGTACTACCGCTTGTGGCACCCAAGCGGTACTACCGCTCCGTCCCGCGGTACTACCGCTGGGACCAGAGATAGTACACACACGGGGCTACTAGCGGTACTACTTCTCTGGGCGGTACTACCGCTTGTACTACCCAAGCGGTACTACCGCTCTGGCCCACGGTACTACCGCTGGGACCAGAGAGGGCACAAAGAAAGGAGAACCAAGCCCATCATCGAAACGGAAAGGCTCGGAGGGAGGGGCAAAGGAAGTGTACGTGATGATTCCGCCCTAGCCTTTCCAAAACGGACCCCCTCTTGATAGTACGGTGATCCCTATGAAACTAGTCCACCAAACTAATCCGAAAGGACTACACCGTCTTCGCTTTAAGCTCTGAGGGGAGGATATCGTCTCGTGCCCAAAAGAATGAATCTCTGAAAAACACTCAACGCACACGATTAGTCCGCAAAAGCATTGTCATCAATCACCAAAACATCTTAGGAATAAATATGCCCTTACAATCTCCCCCTTTTTGGTGGATTGATGACAATACGGGATTTGCACAACTGGGAAAAACAAAGGACATAAGCAAACCCCAAGTCTCTAAAATATAGACGGGCTCCCCCTAGATGTGTGCCATCAAGATAGGTGCTTTGAGCTACATGACACACATACTAGGATCAACACTCCCCCTGTATTTTAGAGACCAACAACCTAAGCGAGAAACAAGATAGCAGGATATACAACATAATGAAGCATATAACTCAAAAGATATCAAATGACTAGAGACAAAGACAAAGATATTATAATGATAGGGTAGCATATGTCTCACACCATATGACGCGAACTAAAGTCTTACTGAACACAAAACCAAGCAAAGCACAAAGTAGCACATAACGAAAGCACAAAGGCAAAGACACACTCGCAACACAACGACGCAAATCCATAAACTCTCTCCCCCTTTGGCATCGAGACACCAAAAGGGGCAAAGAGCTAACCTACGGCTCCAGGTGAGAGCATGCTGAGGATCTCGAACATCAGGACTCTGCGTGATCATCTGCACTGCCGTCCTCACCCGGAAACTGCTCGGCATCTGAGTCGGTCCATGGACAGTGCTGCTGGATCCACTCCTCCTCCTCAGTAATCTGACCCTCTGAGCCGCTGGTGACTGTCGCACCCATCTGACGCATCAGCTCCTTGTGTCGTCCTCTTGCCTTCTTCTCAGCCACATGAGTCATGTACTGACCATGAGACTCCATGCAAAACAACTTCTTCATCTTGTGTTTCAGCTTCTTTGCCCAAGAGGGCTCTGCTGCAGAAGGCTCTGTCCCAGGAGGCACATACTCCTCATCATCATCCCCGGCATCAGCCTCGTCCTCGGTCTCCATGGCAGCAGCGGAAGATGGAGCTCCAGATCTACCCCAATTATCCTTCTTCCTCAGACGCTTGATCTCATGAGAGACCAACTCTCCAGTTTCCAGCTGCTCCTCAGGATAGGTCTGTCTCCAGGCCCTCTCAATAAGCAACATGATGAACGGGCCATAAATTGGGCACTTGCGCTCAGAAACAGCCGCCAGAAGCTCAGACCACATGACACGAGAGATGTCCAGAGACTCGCCCGTGTTTGCGTCCTTCTCACGCTGGCAGAAGAGAAGCATGTCCACAAGGTAAGAGTGTACCATGTCCAGATTCCCAATACGAGGGAAGAGAGTCTCGCGAAAGATGCGGTGAAGGATGTCCAGGTAGGTAGACAACTCATAGGTTTCCTTCCTGGTCTCAGGGTGGACCTTCCGAGTACAGTAGGGCCAGAGGGCTTGCTTGTGAGTGGAGGTGACATTTTGGTGAGGACGAAAACCAACTGGAGTCTCGAGCCCTTGATCTTCCACCTCAAGCAGCCCCATGAAGGCCTACCACTTGACAGCTAGCACCTTTCCATTTGTCATCCAAGTCAGAGTCCTGTCTGCGTCAGTCCCTAGGTGAACAGTGGCAAAGAACTGTGCCAGCAAATCTGCATCAAAGTCCTTGTTGAACTGCATGATCCTGAGAATGTTCAACTGAGAGCACATCTGTAGGGCATCACCAAAGTACTCAAGGTCCTTCTCCATTGCATCCGTGTTGATGGAGTGAACATTGACAAAGAGATTCTTCTTAGCCTTGATCACATCAAAGTATGTGGCATACTGAAACCGGTTCCAGAACGGGCGGTTGACAAGATTGGGTTCTTGTTCTTCCTCATAAGGGTTGCGCCGACGCCTGTCCCAGAATTCCTTGCTAGACATCTCAGTCACTTTCTTGCCACTTGCCTTCGGTCGGCTCGCAATCTTCTTCTTGCGAGGAGGATTAGCACTTGAGGAAGCACCCCCTGCCGGCTGTGGAGCACTGGAAGAACCACCTGCAGTCTCAGATGAGCGGTACCGCTTCGACGTTGAACGCCCGGGGTTGACACGGCGGACTTGCTGCTCAGGATGTTCATCACCTGGAACCAAACACACGGACACAAGAAACAACCAGAAAGAACGATCAAAACCAAATAAACACAACAAAGATGGATCAACATGTGGTAGGAAACAATGGAACTGGGCATCCCGCGGTAACCGTGCCCGCTCAGCGGTAGTACCGCTTAACCACATAAGCGGTAGTACCGGGCCATATGGGCGGTAGTACCGCCCGAGATGGGGCACGGCGGATCCCTACTGCCGTGGTCAGATCCGGCACTACCGGGGATGCCAAATTCAAAAATAAACCTACCAAACATCAATCCAAAGAGTCTAGTTGCCTTCTCCAACCTACTCAAGCCTAGATTTGGCCAAAAATCTAGAGATGCAACTACTATTGCCCCTAAAACGCGAGATCTGAAAACTAGACAATAAGAGAAGAGGAACGGGGGCAATACCGGCATCCATGGCAAGAGGACGAGGTGGGGATCGACTCCACCGAAGGAAATGGAGAGGAACGGTCCGGAGACGGAGGGCCGCCGGAGCCTTCCCGCGGCGAGATGGCGCTGGAGAGAGGAAGAGGAACCAGGGGACGAAGCAAATGGGTATGGGGTGGAGGAAACCACCCCTGCCCACGACTTAACCCCCTGGCCCCGCCCCTCAGCGGTAGTACCGTGGTGAGGGGCGGTAGTACCGCTTAGCCGTATAAGCGGTAGTACCGCTCTGTTGAGCGGTAGTACCGCTCCAGCGGTAGTACCGCTCCTTCACAACGGTAGTACCGCCCAGCGCAACTCAAACCAGACTCAACACACATGGTGCAAAACGAAAGACGGGAAACAACGGCAAGAAGACCAACAAGAGCACTAGCAAGAGAACAAGAATCACACACCTCTATACGAGAGGGCGGTGGCCGAGGCCACCTATGTTTGAGTCACTTGGTATGGCACCGCGAAGAATTATCCTTGGGCCCATGACCAAAGCTCGTCTTTGAAGCACAAGTACCATCAAAAATGGCTAATGTGAAAGAGTGAGATCAGTTTATGCATTGTGGGGGGAGGGAAAGTTCATTGAGAGAACAGCACTCCCCCTACGTCCATGCCTACACCTAGACAAGAAAGCACAGTGAATGTGAGGGGTGTGCAAAGGTTCAAACCACATTGCTCGAATCAATGATATTTAGCTCATGCCTTAACTCGCGAAATCTTGCTTCATCCAATGGCTTCGTGAAAATATCTGCAAGGTTATCATGAGTGTTGACATAGTTGAGCTCGATCTCCCCTCGCCTAATATGATCCCGGATGAAGTGATACCGAATCTCAATATGCTTTGTCTTGAAGTGTTGCACCGGGTTGAGAGAAATCTTGATAGCACTTTCATTGTCACACCAAAGAGGCACTTTGTCACAAATGACACCGTAATCCTTTAAAGTTTGCCTCATCCATAAGAGTTGTGCACAACAACTTCCGGCCGCCACATACTCCGCTTCGGTGGACGAGAGAGACACACAACTTTGCTTTTTAGAAGACCAACTTACCAAAGAGCAACCAAGAAATTGGCACCCTCCGGAAGTGGACTTCCTATCCACTTTGTCTCCCGCCCAATCGGAGTCCGAAAAACCTACAAGCTTGAAGTTTGCTCCTCTTGGGTACCATAGGCCAAAGTTTGGGGTATGAGCCAAATATCGAAAGATTCGCTTGACCGCCACAAAGTGGCTTTCCTTAGGTGCGGCTTGAAACCGTGCACATATTCCCACACTCAACATGATATCCGGTCTAGATGCACAAAGGTAAAGCAAGGATCCAATCATAGAGCGATATACCTTTTGATCCACCGCTTTACCATTGGGATCAATGTCAAGTTGGCACTTGGTGGGCATTGGAGTGGAAGCCGGCTTGACATCACTTAGCTTGAATCTCTTTAGCATGTCTTGAGTGTATTTGGCTTGGTTGATGAAGGTTCCTTCTCTTCTTTGTTTGATTTCGAATCCGAGAAAGAACTTCAACTCTCCCATCATAGACATCTTGAACTTTGAGGTCATGAGAGCGGCAAATTCTTCATTGAAAGCTTTGTTAGGGGAACCAAAAATAATATCATCAACATATAGTTGGCACACAAACAACTCCCCTTTGACCTTCTTAGTAAAAAGAGTGGGGTCGATTTTCCCGATTTCGAATCCACGATCTTGTAACAACTCCGTAAGATGCTCATACCACGCACGTGGGGCTTGTTTAAGGCCATAGAGCGCCTTGTGGAGTTGATACACATGATCGGGGAAATAGGGATCTTCGAACCCGGGGGGTTGTTTGACATATACCAACTCATTTATGGGACCATTAAGAAAAGCACTCTTCACATCCATTTGTTGCAAAGTGAAATTATGATGAGAAGCATAAGCAATCAACAAACGAATAGATTCAAGGCGAGCAACGGGGGCAAAGGTTTCACCGTAGTCGATACCCTCGACTTGGGAGTAGCCTTGTGCCACCAAACGAGCCTTGTTGCGAACAATGATTCCATGAGCGTCTTGCTTGTTCTTGAATATCCACTTGGTTCCAATGACATTATGATTCCCGGTTGGCCTTGGCACTAACTTCCACACTTGGTTATGTTCGAAGTTGTTGAGTTCTTCATGCATGGCGTTGAGCCAATCCGGGTCCTCAAGCGCTTCATAAACCTTTTGGGGTTCGACACAAGAAACAAACGCATGATGTTCACAATAGTTTGCTAATTGTCTACGAGTGCTTACCCCCTTTCTTAGGCTTCCAACCACATTCTCCATGAGATGACCTTTGGTGGTGAGCTTGGAAGCGATCTTAGCGGCACGACGCTCCAATTCCTCCTCGGAAGTGAAGTGAGGAGGGGTACTTGATCATCTTGAGCGTCGTCTTGAGCTTGTTCTTGATCTTGAACTAGCTCGAGGGGAAGAACTTGACCTTGGGCATCATTTGGTGGATCACCACCATCTTGAGGTTGATCTTGCCCTTGATCTTGTTCATGAGGTTGAGGGCCTTCACTTTGTTCTTCGGAAGCGTGTGGGTCTTGGGTTGGTGATGGCTCCACTTGAGTGGAGCATTGTCCTTCTCCTTCGGCCACAAGGGGTTCCTCAATGGGTAGGATATATCCAATACCCATTCTTCTTATGGCTTGGGGAGGAATTTCATCACCTACATCACAAGTACCACTTTGCTCCACTTGGGAGCCGTTATTTTCATCAAACTCCACGTTACACGTCTCCTCAATAAGTCCCGTGGACTTATTGAGAACACGGTAAGCATGGGAGTTTGTAGCATAACCAACAAATATGCCCTCATGAGCTCTAGTCTCAAATTTAGACAAACGAACACCTTTCTTGAGAATGAAACACTTACACCCGAACACCCGAAAGTACTTGAGGTTGGGCTTGTTACCGGTGAGGATCTCATATGGAGTCTTGTTCAAGCCTTTGCGAAGATAGAGCCGATTTGAAGCATGACACGCGGTGTTGATGGCTTCGGCCCAAAAGTTGTATGGAGACTTGAACTCCGCCATCATGGTCCTTGCCGCATCCATCAACGTCCGATTCTTCCTCTCCGCAACACCATTTTGTTGAGGGGTGTAAGGTGCGGAATATTGATGCTTGATCCCCTCATCACTGAGAAACTCATCCAAGGTGTAGTTCTTGAACTCGGTGCCGTTGTCACTTCTTATTGTCAAGATCTTTGCATTGTGTTGACGTTGGGCTTCATTTGCAAAGTCAATGACTTTTTGTTGGGTCTCACTCTTCCTCTTGAAGAAATACACCCACGTGTATCTAGAATAATCATCCACAATTACCAAGCAGTACTTTCCACCCCCAAGACTATCAAAGGATGGAGGCCCAAAGAGATCCAAATGAAGGAGCTCCAACGGCCTCTTCGAGTAAATAAGAGTCGTGGGAGGGTGAGCCTTCTCATGAAGCTTTCCTTCGATACAAGCACTGCAAGCACGATCTTTGGCAGAACTAACGTTCGTTAGTCCACGGACATGGTCCCCCTTGAGAAGACTTTGTAAAGATCTCATATTGACATGGGCTAAACGGCGATGCCACAGCCACCCCACGTCAACTTTAGCCATTAGGCATGTCGCAGTCTTAGTGGGTTGCTATGAAAAGTTAATCACATAGAGACCATTCTCGACATGCCCAACAAAGGCTACTTTAAGAGTCTTGCTCCACAAGAGGGCCACGGTATCAATATCAAAGAAGGTGGCAAAGCCCATGATAGCAAGTTGACGAACGGAAAGTAAATTGTATGCAAGGGACTCAACTAGCATGACCTTCTCGATCGTGAGATCATGAGAAATGACAACTTGGCCGAGTCCCAATACCTTAGAAGACGAGGCATCACCCCACTCGACATTGGTGGGCATAGATGGAATCTTGTGCACGTCCACCACCAAGTCCTTGCTTCCGGTCATATGATTTGTAGCTCCACTATCGAGCAACCATGATCCCCCACCGGAAGCAAACACCTACAAGAGATCAATGCTTGGTTTTAGGTACCCATTTTGTAATGGGTCCTTTGATGTTAGCAACAAGGGTCTTAGGAACCCAAATAGACCATTCAATGTACTCATGAGGAGAACCAACGAATTTGGCATAAACATGCCCATCACTAGCACGGCATAACACATAAGAAGGATTAAAGTCGCCGGCTTTGTTGGAAGGAGTGGCATTGCTCTTCTTGACACCGCCACCCTTCGCATTGTTCTTCTTCTCCTTGGAAGCACCCTCTCCCTCCTTCACAAAAGTTTGCTTGAGAGGAGGAGGTCGCTTGGTCTTGTCATTCTTCTTCTTGTTCTTGGGATTGGGTGCGAACCCAATCCCCTCCTTGGCCACAACTTCCTTTTGATTGCTCAAGAGGTCGTTGAGGTTCTTCTCACCTTGTATGCATGACATAAGGCCTTTCTCAAGTTGCTCCTTCAACTTAGCATTCTCCTCAACAAGATGCACATGCTCACAACACGGGTTAGTAGCATTTGCATTATCAATTAACACCATATGAGGAAAGGTGGCTTTCTCCTTTGTTAGCTTCACTTGGAGTTGATCATGAGACTCCTTGAGGCTAGCATGAACACCCTTCAAGACTTTGTGAGCCTTGTCGAGAATGCCAAACTCCTCTTTGAGTCTAGCAAGATCAACCCCAAGTTTTGCCTTCTCGGAGTTTAGCACACGAGACACAACAAGAGCATGATCAAGATCCTTCTTTAACTTAGCATGATCATCGTTGTATGACTCCTCAAGAGCCAAACGAAGACCACGCTCTTCGTCAAGAGCATTGGAAAGATCCGAAATCTCATCGGCATAGTCACGACTATGCCCCTCCATCTTAGAGATGGTATCTTCGTGAGCCTCGATCATGTCATTGGCTTCACCAAGTTGTTCCAAGAGAGCAACGAAGTGCTTCTTGGATTTACCCTTGAGTTTACCCATAAAGATCTCAAACTCATTTTCCTCCACATTTGTTCCCTCATGTTCATCAATGCTATCCGTCGAAGAAGGATGATTAATGATGGTAGTTTTGATGTTGGAGGTTACCTTATTGGTGGCTTTAGCCATGAGGCACTTGGCGGTGATGTTCTCATTGGGTGAGTCGAAGAGAGACACCCGTGGAGTCTTCGCAATGGCAACGGAGGCCATGGCAACCGACTCACTATCTTCATCATCGTCATCATCCTCATTGTACTCTTCTTGAACCACCAACGCCTTGGGGGGAGTCTTCTTGGTGAAGTTGCTCTTGTTGGGGAACGACTTGGCCTTGTCTTTTCTAATGAGCTTGCCACCATTGTCTTCCCTCTTCTCGTAAGGGCACTCCGCAACAAAGTGGCTCACATTGCCACAATTGAAGCAAGTCCTCATCCGTTGCTTGCCCTTTGCGCCACTTGAGTTGCTTTTGTTGAAGTTTGGCCTCGTGTTCTTCTTGCTCCAAAATTGCCTTGAAGCAAGAGCCATGTGTTCATGATAGGCATACTTCGTATCTTCGAGGTTGCCCTCCTCTTCTTCCTCTTCATCCTCTTCCTCCATACTAGCCTTGGCCTTTAGAGCAAGGTTGGGCTTCTTTACTCTTTGAGAGCGAAGAACCGCATTGTCGGCGGTCTTGTCCAAGATGCTCATAGCAACAAACTCATCCAACACTTCACTTGATGACAAGGTGTGGAAGTCCGGCCTTTGACGAATTACGGAGGACATGGCTTTGTGGTAGGGCATCATTGCCTTGAGGAATTTGCGCTTGATCCAATTGTCATCCGTGTCCTTACTTCCATGATCTCGGAGAGAGACCGCGAGTTTGGTTACTCTCCGAAAAAGCTCACGAGGTTCTTCATCTTCTTTCATTGCAAACTCGTCGGCTTCATCTTGCACCACTTCATAGTTGGAGCGTTGAATGCTTGCGCTTCCCCGATAGAGGGAAACAACTTGGAGCCAAGCATCTTTGGCCACGGTGTAAGGCCGGAGATGAGGAAGATCTTCGGGCGGGATTGCTTCTTGGATGATGAAGAGAGCATTCTCATTGAATTGATGATCCACAACTTCTCTAGGAGTGAAGTTGCTTCGGTCATGCGGATAAAAGCCTTCTTCAATGATTCTCCAAAGGTTAGTGTTCACATGATTTAAATGACGCTTAAAACGATAGACCCAAGAATCAAAATCTACATTCTTCTCAATCTTAGGGGCCGGGCCGGCATGATTCAAATGAGTGGAAGGAAGCGGTCCACCATAGACGGGTGGAGGTTCCACATGGGCAAAGATGCCGGTCCCATTTTTATCACTAGAACAAGGAGCCTTCTCGCTCGAAGCTTCCCCCTTGTCGGAGGTAGCATCCGTCACCTTGTTAGCGGGATCACCCACTTTCAACGGTGCGGTGGTAAGTTTAAGCCCTTCTAAGAATTTATTCAACATGCTTTCGACCTTGGTCGTCATGGAGGTTTTCAATGTGTCCAACGCCACATTGAATTCCTCACGAGAGACCGCGGTTCCCCCATCTCCCGTAGACGAGACAGGATTCTCACCGGAGTGCTCCTCCGCACCGTCTACGACGTCAACCATACTCTTTGGACGGTAAAGTCCTTAATAAAGAGACGAGGCTCTGATACCAATTGAAAGGATCGATATAGTTGACTAGAGGGGGGGTGAATAGGCAACTAACAATTTTTAGCTTTTCTTTACCAAATTAAACTTTGCATCAAAATAGGTTGTCTAGATATGCAACTAAGTGAGCAACCTATATGATGCAACGACAACAAGCACGCAAGCAAGTAAGAGATATAACACAAGTAAACTAGCGAAAGTAAAGGAACGAGATAACCAAGAGTGGAGCCGGTGGAGACGAGGATGTGTTACCGAAGTTCCTTCCTTTTGAGGGGAAGTACGTCTCCGTTGGAGCGGTGTGGAGGCACAATGCTCCCCAAGAAGCCACAAGGGCCACCGTATTCTCCTCACGCCCTCACACAATGCGAGATGCCGTGATTCCACTATTGGTGCCCTTGAAGGCGGCGACCGAACCTTTACAAACAAGGTTGGGGCAATCTCCACAACTTAATTGGAGGCTCCCAACGACACCACAAAGCTTCACCACAATGGACTATGGCTCCGCGGTGACCTCAACCGTCTAGGGTGCTCAAACACCCAAGAGTAACAAGATCCGCTAGGGATACGTGGGGGGAATCAAATTTCTCTTGGTGGAAGTGTAGATCGTGGCCTTCTCAACCAATCCCGAGCAAATCAACAAGTTTGATTGGCTAGGGAGAGAGATCGGGCGAAAATGGAGCTTGGAGCAACAATGGAGCTTTTGGGGGAAGAGGTGAGTCAACTTTGGGGAAGAAGACCCCTTTATATAGTGGGGGGAACAAACCAACCGTTACCCCCCTTCTGCCCCGAAGAGAGCGGTAGTACCGCTGTGCCAGCGGTACTACCGCTTGCAACTATAAGCGGTACTACCGCCCAAAAGCGCGGTACTACCGCCTGGTCCACAGCGGTACTACCGCGGAGGGAGGGCGGTACTACCACACAGGAGCGGTACTACGGCCCCCCACAGCCGCGGCCAGTACCGTAAAACCCGACACGAAAAAGGAGCCCTCGAATCGAGGCGGTACTAGCACGAGACCACCGCGGTACTACGGCTTGGGGCCACCAGCGGTACTACTGCTCTGGAGCGGTACTACCGCGCCCAGAGCGGTACTACCGCTTGTGGCACCCAAGCGGTACTACCGCTTCGTCCCGCGGTACTACCGCTGGGACCAGAGATAGTACACACACGGGGCTACTAGCGGTACTACTGCTCTGGGCGGTACTACCGCTCCAGAGCGGTACTACCGCTTGTACTACCCAAGCGGTACTACCACTCTGGCCCGCGGTACTACCGCTGGGACCAGAGAGGTCACAAAGAAAGGAGAACCAAGCCCATCATCGAAACGGAAAGGCTCGGAGGGAGGGGCAAAGGAAGTGTACGTGATGATTCCGCCCTAGCCTTTCCAAAACGGACCCCCTCTTGATAGTACGGTGATCCCTATGAAACTAGTCCACCAAACTAATCCGAAAGGACTACACCGTCTTCGCTTTAAGCTCCGAGGGGAGGATATCGTCTCGTGCCCAAAAGAATGAATCTCTGAAAAACACTCAACGCACACGATTAGTCCGCAAAAGCATTGTCATCAATCACCAAAACATCTTAGGGATAAATATGCCCTTACACCTACCCTGTAGAACAACAGCTCGGTGAATTCCGACCTGGACTAGCAGTTCCACACTTCCACCTCCGTCACTCGCCCCATCTAACCGCGACATATGTACCGCGTGTGCATAACTACGCACTTAAAATACCTTAGGCAACGACAGAGGCACAATGTGGGCTGGGTCTATAGTGCGGTTTAACCCTATTTTGACCTCAACCTCTTCCTTTTCTTCCCTTTCTCTTCCTCCTATTACAGGTTCGTTGAAACCTAACTACCTGATGGTCGCACAAGGTCTCTTTCACAGGCCCCTTCTATACACGCGATCATCGATTTCTCCTCTAAAAGGATTCGGCACCAAGGCAACAGCAGCACAGACGTGCGGTAGGGCGTCAAGGGAACCTTCAAGAATACCTTTTCTTTTTTCGGCCCTGTATACAGCTTCCCTTTTGTACAATTTCTCGGCATGTAAAATAGCCTTGATCTTTATGGCATTATATGTAATAGCACATTTTGACGTATCAATCAGATTATAATGGAAACAGTTTTTCACCAGCCTCTGTTTGGCATTGGTTTATTTCATAAATATGTATTCCTTCTTTGCGTCAGATTGCCATATATACATTGGTACGACTTAAATGCCAGGGGATCTATTCGGCCACACATATTTTCAACAAGTCCGAACACTTCTAGAGTATACTTCGGCGTCCCAAATATTGCATTATATGCATCAGCTCCGAATCATGTCTTTGGTCAATAGTTGGGTTGCCCGGCTCCTGTGATTACTACCTTACGTTCCGCTTGTTCAGCTAGGGTTGTAAAGGGAGAACTACTGCGATTGTGTTTCTGGTTCGTCCGGTAAAACACCTCAGTAGAGAAAGCCGAAAACTAACTGTCATGATACGGCGAGAGCTGGTCGGCGATTCGGCGACTTGCTATAAATCTCTTGCGATTTTTCCGTATTACACGAAGGACTGGCCTTCGTCCAGTCACGCGCCTAAGGTATCCCAATTCGGATAGCCGCATACACACCTGGGGCTAGTACTTAGTCCCACTGTCAAACTCCTATGGCTAAGTGAAAGTGATAAAGCTGCATAGTCTGATTGCCTGGTTCGCCGCGCAGACACCTCCTTTACAGACCAAGACGTTGGGTCAAGTGTGATCGTGCGCTATTCCGAACACCCCCGTAGCATCTACGTGGGGGCTGAAGCCGACGACTGGCAAACTCTCAGAATTAAAAAACGGCCGCACAGGAGGAAAGTAATTTCAGATAAAATCATACATATATTACAGGCCCTCGTTCATAACACAAAGTCTGGATAAATATATCACATTCACTCAAACATGATATCCTTTGAGCATTGGCCCTCTACTATTCGGGCACCCTCCAGGACAGCATCAAAATACGCTCCGGCTTGCGGTGGTCCTTGCCTTCGGGTGGGCCCTCGGTCGCCACGATGGTGGCCTTCATCTTCGTCCAGTGCATCTTGACACGGGCAAAGGCCATCCGCGCACCCTCTATGCACGCCGAGCGCTTTACAGCTTCAACTCGGGGCAGTGCGTCGGCGAGTCGCTTCACCAGGACAAAGTAGCATCTAGGAATGGGTTCGGTTGGCCACAGCTGGACTATGACGTCCTTCATCGTCAAGCCGGACATCCTATGCAGCTCCGCCAGTTGCATCATCTGGTTGTTCAATAGCACCGGACGCTCTGGCGCCAGGAACTGTGACCAGAAGAGCTTCTCCGTTGTGTTCCCCTCCTGGGCCCGGAAGAACTGCGCAGCGTCGGCAGCACTCTTCGGAAGATCCACAAAGGCGTCTGGAGAACTCCATAGTCAAGTGAGAAAGGCATATCTTTGACCGCCAAATATACTCTAGAAAAGAAAGGGCTTACCAGCCGCTATCTGTTCGGCCTGCCGGATCTCCTCCCGAGCCGCCCGGAGCTCGGTTCGCGCCTCTTTGGCCTATTGGAGGGCCTTGGCGAGATCAACCACTTGGGCCGCACTCTTCTCTTCCAAGGCCTCGCACTTGCCGATGGCATCCTTCAGCTCTTGCTCTACCTCGGCCACCCTCTTCTCGTGTTGGTGGCGGCCGACCTGTTCGGTCTTTAAATCCTGCTCGCCTTCGCCTGCTCCTTGGCTTGGGCAAGGGCGCTCTTGAGGGTTTCGACCTCGGCCGCGCTACCTGCACTCATAAACACAATAGTATATAAGTTACACTCCGAGTTTGCCTATCACCTAGATATACGATCAAACTCTTTTAAAGTACACGCATACCTTGCGCCTCATCGAACCGCTTGTTAATGCACTCGATTTTATCATCAGCCAGCTTCAATTTCCGATTGAGTTCGGAAACCTCAGCGGCCTGGGCGGTTGCCGCCAACAGGGAAGCCTGTTAACAGATAGAAAAATATGTCACCACTTCCGAATACAATGTGATCCTCTGTTCGGCCTTTTTCAAAACCGAACAGAGTCTCAAGGGCTAATATCTATATACAGGTATATTTCCTTCATATGAAAAGCGTCTAAGAGTATTACGTCACATACCTCAAAGCTTGTTAGCAGGCTAGTGAAGGCTTCGTTCAGCCCGCTCTTTGCAGACTGAACCTTCTCAACCACCGCACCCATCAGGGTGCGCTGCTCCTCCACGATGGCAGCATGTCGTAGTGCTTCCACCAAGGCATTCGGCGCCTCCAGATTAGTGGAGGCCGCCGTCGGAGCTGATGCTCCCCGTCCTTCAAAGGGGGCCGCTCGCCCGATTCCGGAGCCGTATGGGACTCCGGAATGATTTCCGGCTAGGGGCCGGACTGGTCAGGGTCCCCGCCGTCGGGCGCCATGGGGGTTGCACCCCTCATGTCTTCGGCAGCCGAGGTATTACCCTCGGGCACCGTCTCGGTGGCTTCGCCCACCCCTCCGCGGCTTGGAGAGGTCCTTAGGGACAACACCTCGGTGTCATCCGCGATGATGGGCGGAGAGGCTCGCGGAGGCATCTCGCTCTCTGCCATATCTGGTGGTGTTGGGAATCGTAGCATAATTTAAAATTTTCCTACGCTCACCAAGATGCATCTATGGAGTCTACTAGCAACGAGGGGAAAGGAGTGGATCTACATACCCTTGTAGATCGCGAGCGGAAGCGTTCCAATGAACGTGGATGACGGAGTCGTACTCGCCGTGATCCAAATCACCGATGACCGAGTGCCGAACGTACAGCACCTCCGCGTTCAACACACGTACGGTGCAGCGACGTCTCCTCCTTCTTGATCCAGCAAGGGGGGAGGAGAGGTTGATGGAGATCCAACAGCACGACGGCGTGGTGATGGATGTAGCGGGTCTCCGGCAGGGCTTCGCCGAGCTTCTGCGAGAGAGAGAGAGAGGTGTTGCAGGGGAGGAGGGAGGCGCCCAAGGCTTAGATGTTGCTGCCCTCCCTTCCCCCCACTATATATAGGGACAAGGGAGAGGGGGGGCGCAGCCTTACCCCTTCCTCCAAGGAAGGGTGCGGCCAGGGGGAGTCCTTCCCCCCCAAGGCACCTAGGAGGTGCCTTCCCCCTTTAGGACTCTCCCTTTTTTCTTATCTCTTGCGCATGGGCCTCTTGGGGCTGGTGCCCTTGGCCCATATAGGCCAAGGCGCACCCCTTACAGCCCATGTGGCCCCCCGGGGCTGGTGGACCCCTTGGTGGACCCCCGGACCCCTTTCGGCACTCCCGGTACAATACCGATAAAGCGCGAAACTTTTCCGGCGACCAAAATAAGACTTCCCATATATAAATCTTTACCTCCGGACCATTCCGGAACCTCTCGTGACGTCCGGGATCTCATCCGGGACTCCGAACAACTTTCGGGTTTCCGCATACATATATCTCTACAACCCTAGCGTCACCGGACCTTAAGTGTGTAGACCCTACGGGTTCGGGAGACATGCAGACATGACCGAGACGCCTCTCCGGTCAATAACCAACAGCGGGATCTGGATACCCATGTTGGCTCCCACATGTTCCACGATGATATCATCGGATGAACCACGGTGTCGAGGATTCAATCAATCCGTATGCAATTCCCTTTGTCAATCGGTATGTTACTTGCCCGAGATTCGATCGTCGGTATCCCAATACCTTGTTCAATCTCGTTACCGGCAAGTCTCTTTACTCGTACCGCAATGCATGATCCCGTGACTAACGCCTTAGTCACATTGAGCTCATTATGATGATGCATTACCGAGTGGGCCCAGAGATACCTCTCCGTCACACGGAGTGACAAATCCCAGTCTCGATCCGTGCCAACCCAACAGACACTTTCGGAGATACCCGTAATGCACCTTTATAGTCACCCAGTTACGTTGTGACGTTTGGCACACCCAAAGCACTCCTACGGTATCCGGGAGTTGCACGATCTCATGGTCTAAGGAAAAGATACTTGACATTGGAAAAGCTCTAGCAAACGAAACTACACGATCTTTTATGCTATGCTTAAGTTGGGTCTTGTCCATCACATCATTCTCCTAATGATGTGATCCCGTTATCAATGACATCCAATGTCCATAGTCAGGAAACCATGACTATCTGTTGATCAACGAGCTAGTCAACTAGAGGCTTACTAGGGACAGGTTGTGGTCTATGTATTCACACATGTATTACGATTTCCGGACAATACAATTATAGCATGAATAATAGACAATTACCATGAACAAAGAAATATAATAATAACCATTTATTATTGCCTCTAGGGCATATTTCCAACAGTCTCCCACTTGCACTAGAGTCAATAATCTAGTTCACATCACCATGTGATTAACACTCACTGGTCACATCACCATGTGACCAACATCTAAAGAGTTTACTAGAGTCAACGATCTAGTTCACATCACTATGTGATTATCACTCAATGTGTTCTGGTTTGGTCATGTTATGCTTGTGAGAGAGGTTATTAGTCAACGGGTCTGAACCTTTCAGAACCGTGTGCTTTACGAATATCTATGTCATCTTGTGGATGCTACCACGCGCTATTTGGAGCCATTTCAAATAATTGCTCTACTATACGAATCCGGTTTACTACTCAGAGTCATCCGGATTAGTGTCAAAGTTCGCATCGACGTAACCCTTTACGACGAACTCCTTTCCACCTCCATAATCGAGAAAATTCCTTAATCCACTAGGTGCTAAGGATAAGTTCGACCGCTGTCATGAGATCCTTTCCCGGATCACCATTGTACCCTCTTGACCAACTCATGGCAAGGCACACTACATGTGCGGTACACAGCATAGCATACTATAGAGCCTATGTCTAAAGCATAGGGGACGACCTTCGTCCTTTCTCTATCTTCTGCTGTGGTCAGGTCTTGAGTCTCACTCAATACTCACACCTTGTAACACAGCCAAGAACTCCTTCTTTGCTGATCTATTTTGAACTCTTTCAAAATCATGTCAAGGTGTGCTGTCTTTTGAAAGTATCATCAGGCGTCTTGATCTATCTCTATGGATCTTGATGCCCAATATGTAAGTAGCTTTATCCAGGTCTTCCTTTGAAAAACTCCTTTCAAACAACCCTTTATGCTTTCCAGAAATTTTACATCATTTCGGATCATCAATATGTCATTCACATATACTTATCAGAAATGTTGTAGCGCTCCCACTCACTTTATTGTAAATACAAGTTTCTAACAAACTTTGTATAAACCCAAAAACTTTGATCACCCCATCAAAGCGTATATTCTGACTCCGAGATGCTTGCTCTGATCCATGGAAGGATCGCTGGAGCTAGCATACCTTTTAGCATCCTTAGGATCGACAAAACCTTTCTGATTGTATCACATACAACCTTTCCTTACGAAAACTGGTAAGGAAACTTGTTTTGACATCCATCTGCCAGATTTCATAAATGTAGCTAATGCTAACATGATTCCGACGGACCTAAGCATCGCTACGGATGAGAAAAACTCATCGTAGTCAACTCCTTGAACTTGTGAAAATACTCTTTGCCACAAGTCGAGCTTCATAGACGGTAACATTACCGTCCATGTCCGTCTTCTTCTTAAAGATCCATTTATCTCAATGGCTTGCCGATCATCGGGCAAGTTCACCAAAGTCCATGCTTTGTTCTGATACATGGATTCTATCTCGGATTTCATGGCCTCGAGCCATTCGTCGGAATATGGGCCTACCATCGCTTCTCCATAGCTCGTAGGTTCATTGTTGTCTAGCAACATGACTTCCAAGACAGGATCACGCATTACTCTGAAGTAGTGCGCATCCTCGTCATCCTACGAGGTTTGGTAGTGACTTGATCCGAAGTTTCATGATCACTATCATAAGCTTCCACTTCAATTGGTGTAGGTGCCACAGGAACAACTTCCTGTGCCCTGCTACACACTAGTTGAAGCGACGGTTCAATAACCTTATCAAGTCTCCACCATCCTCCCACTCAATTCTTTCGAGAGAAACTTTTCCTCGAGAAAGGACTCGTTTCTAGAAGCAATTACTTTTGCTTCCAGATAGGAGGTATACCCAACTGTTTTTGGGTATTCTATGAAGATGCATTTATCCGCTTTGGGTTCGAGCTTATCAGCCTGAAACTTTTTCACATAAGCATCGCAGCCCCAAACTTTTAAGAAACGACAACTTAGGTTTCTATAAACGGTGTCGTCTCAACGGAATTGCGTGGTGCCCCTTTTAAAGTGAATGCGGTTGTCTCTAATGCCTAACCCATAAATGATAGTGGTAATTTGATAAGAAACATCATGGTATGCACCATATCCAATAGGGTGCAGTTATGATGTTCGGACACACCATCACACTATGGTGTTCCAGGCGGTATTAATTGTGAAACACTTTCCACAATGTCTCAATTGTGTGCCAAACTCGTATCTCAGATACTCATCTCTATGATCATATCACAGACATTTTATCCTCTTGTCACGACGATCTTCAACTTCACTCTGAAATTGCTTGAACCTTTCAATAATTCAGACTAGTGTTTCATCAAGTAAATACACTCAGCATCTACTCAAATCATCTGTGAAGTAAGAACATAACGATATCCACTGCATGCCTCAGCATTCATTGGACTGCATACATCAAAATGTATTACTTCCAATAAATTGCTCTCTTGTTCCATCTCACTGAAAACGAGGCCTTTCAGTCATCTTGCCCATGTGGTATGATTTGCATGTCTCAAGTGATTCATAATCAAGTGAGTCCAAACGATCCATCTGTATGGAGTTTCTTCATGCATATATACCAATAGACATGGTTCGCATGTCTCAATCTTTTCAAAAATGAGTGAGTCCAAAGATCCACCTACATGGAGCTTCTTCATGCGTTCTACACCAATATGACTCAAGTGGCAGTGCCACAAGTATGTGGTACTATCATTACTATCTTATATCTTTTGGCATGAACATGTGTATCACTACGATCGAGATTCATTTTAGGTGCAAGACCATTGAAGGTATTATTCAAATAAACAGAGTAACCATTATTCTCCTTAAATGAATAACCGTTTTGCGGTAAACATAATCCAATCATGTTCAGCGCAACCACCAAATCTCGATGGTAGAGGGAGCATGCGATGCTTGATCACATCAACCTTGGAAACACTTCCAACACATATCGTCATCTCACCTTTAGCTAGTCTCCATTTATTCCGCAGCTTTTATTTCGAGTTACTAACACTTAGCAACCGAACCAGTATCTAATACCCTGGTGCTGCTAGGAGTACTAGTAAAGTACACATTCATATAACGTATATCCAATATACTTTGTCGACCTTGCCTGCCTTCTCATCTACCAAGTATCTAGGGTAGTACTGCTTCAGTGACCGTTCCTCTCATTACAGAAGCACTTAGTCTCGGGTTTGGGTTCAACCTTGGGATTCTTCACTAGAGCAGCAAACGACTTGCTGTTTCATGAAGTATCCCTTTTGCCCTTGCCCTTCTTAAACTAGTGGTTTTACTAACCATCAACAATTGATGCTCCTTCTTGATTTCTACTCTCGCGGTGTCAAACATCGCGAATAGCTCAAGGATCATCATAACTATCCTTGATATGTTATAGTTCATCACGAAGCTCTACTAGCTTGGTGGCAGTGACTATGGAGAACTATCACTATCTCATCTGGGAGATTAACTCCCACTCGATTCAAGCGATTGTGGCACTCAGACAATCTGAGCACACGCTCAACGATTGAGCTTTTCTCCCTTAGTTTGCAGGCTTAAGAAACTTGTCAGAGGTCTCATACCTCTTGACGTGGGCACTAGTCTGAAATCCCAATTTCAGTCTTCGGAACATCTCACATGTTCTGCGACGTTTCAGAAACGTCTTTGGTGCCACAATTCTAAACCGCACCGAACTATCACGTAGTTATCAAAACGTGTATGTCAGATGTTTTGTAACATCTACAGACGACGCTGAGGTTCAGCACACCGAGCGGTGCATTAAGGACATAAGCCTTCTGTGCAGCAATGAGGACAATCCTCAGTTTACGGACCCAGTCCGCATAATTGCTACTACCAACTTTCAACTAAATTTTCTCTAGGAACATATCTTAACCAGTAGAACTAAAGCGCAAGCCATGACATAATTTGCAAATACTTTTTGACTATGTTCATGATAATGAAGTTCATCTGATTATGAACTCCCACTCAGATAGACATCCCTCTAGTCATCTAAGTGAAACATGATCCGAGTTCAACTAGGCCGTGTCCGATCATCACGTGAGACGGACTAGTCAAGATCGGTGAACATCTCCATGTTGATCGTATCTTCTATACGACTCATGCTCGACCTTTCGGTCCTCCGTGTTCCGAGGCCATGTCTGTACATGCTAGGCTCGTCAAGTCAACCTAAGTGTATTGCGTGTGTTCCGAGGCCATGTCTGTACATGCTAGGCTCGTCAACACCCGTTGTATTCGAACGTAAGAATCTATCACACCCGATCATCACGTGGTGCTTCGAAACGACGAACCTTCGCAACGGTGCACAGTTAGGGTGAACACTTTCTTGAAATTATTATAAGGGATCATCCTACTTGCTACCGTCGTTCTAAGCAAATAAGATGCAAAAACATGATAAACATCACATGCAATCAAATAGTGACATGATATGGCCAATATCATCATGCTCCTTTGATCTCCATCTTCGGGGCACCATGATCATCTTTGTCACCGGCATGACACCATGATCTCCATCATCATGATCTCCATCATTGTGTCTTCATGAAGTTGTCACGCCAACGATTACTTCTACTTCTATGGCCAACTCGTTTAGCAACAAAGTAAAGTAATTTACATGGCGTTATTCAATGACTCGCAGGTCATGCAAAATAATAAAGACAACTCCTATGGCTCCTGCCGGTTGTCATACTCATCGACATGCAAGTCGTGATTCCTATTACAAGAATATGATCAATCTCATACATCACATATATCATTCATCACATCTTCTGGCCATATCACATCACATAGCACTTGCTGCAAAAACAAGTTAGACGTCCTCTAATTGTTGTTGCAAGTTTTTACGTGGTTTGTAGGTTTCTAGCAAGAACGTTTCTTACCTACGTATGACCACAACGTGATTTGCCAATTTCTATTTACCCTTCATAAGGACCCTTTTCATCGAATCCGTTCCGACTAAAGTAGGAGAGACAGACACCCGCTAGCCACCTTATGCATCTAGTGCATGTCAGTCGGTGGAACCTGTCTCACGTAAGAGTACGTGTAAGGTCGGTCCGGGCCGCTTCATCCTACAATGCCGCCGAAACAAGAAAAGACTAGTAGCGGCAAGAAGAATTGGCAAACTCAACGCCCACAACTACTTTGTGTTCTACTCGTGCATAGTAACTACGCATAGACCTGGCTCATGATGCCACTGTTGGGAATCGTAGCATAATTTAAAATTTTCCTACGCTCACCAAGATGCATCTATGGAGTCTACTAGCAACGAGGGGAAAGGAGTGGATCTACATACCCTTGTAGATCGCGAGCGGAAGCGTTCCAATGAACGTGGATGACGGAGTCGTACTCGCCGTGATCCAAATCACCGATGACCGAGTGCCGAACGTACGGCACCTCCGCGTTCAACACACGTACGGTGCAG
Source organism: Triticum aestivum (assembly GCF_018294505.1). Taxonomy (NCBI): domain Eukaryota; kingdom Viridiplantae; phylum Streptophyta; class Magnoliopsida; order Poales; family Poaceae; genus Triticum; species Triticum aestivum. The sequence goes on from NC_057814.1 coordinate 540,163,492, forward strand.
CGACGTCTCCTCCTTCTTGATCCAGCAAGGGGGGAGGAGAGGTTGATGGAGATCCAACAGCACGACGGCGTGGTGGTGGATGTAGCGGGTCTCCGGCAGGGCTTCGCCGAGCTTCTGCGAGAGAGAGAGAGGTGTTGCAGGGGAGGAGGGAGGCGCCCAAGGCTTAGATGTTGCTGCCCTCCCTTCCCCCCACTATATATAGGGCCAAGGGAGAGGGGGGGCGCAGCCTTGCCCCTTCCTCCAAGGAAGGGTGCGGCCAGGGGGGAGTCCTTCCCCCCCAAGGCACCTCGGAGGTGCCTTCCCCCTTTAGGACTCTCCCTTTTTTCTTATCTCTTGCGCATGGGCCTCTTGGGGCTGGTGCCCTTGGCCCATATAGGCCAAGGCGCACCCCTTACAGCCCATGTGGCCCCCCGGGGCTGGTGGACCCCCTTGGTGGACCCCCGGACCCCTTTCGGCACTCCCGGTACAATACCGATAAAGCGCGAAACTTTTCCGGCGACCAAAATAAGACTTCCCATATATAAATCTTTACCTCCGGACCATTCCGGAACCTCTCGTGACGTCCGGGATCTCATCCGGGACTCCGAACAACTTTCGGGTTTCCGCATACATATATCTCTACAACCCTAGCGTCACCGGACCTTAAGTGTGTAGACCCTACGGGTTCGGGAGACATGCAGACATGACCGAGACGCCTCTCCGGTCAATAACCAACAGCGGGATCTGGATACCCATGTTGGCTCCCACATGTTCCACGATGATATCATCGGATGAACCACGGTGTCGAGGATTCAATCAATCCGTATGCAATTCCCTTTGTCAATCGGTATGTTACTTGCCCGAGATTCGATCGTCGGTATCCCAATACCTTGTTCAATCTCGTTACCGGCAAGTCTCTTTACTCGTACCGCAATGCATGATCCCGTGACTAACGCCTTAGTCACATTGAGCTCATTATGATGATGCATTACCGAGTGGGCCCAGAGATACCTCTCCGTCACACGGAGTGACAAATCCCAGTCTCGATCCGTGCCAACCCAACAGACACTTTCGGAGATACCCGTAATGCACCTTTATAGTCACCCAGTTACGTTGTGACGTTTGGCACACCCAAAGCACTCCTACGGTATCCGGGAGTTGCACGATCTCATGGTCTAAGGAAAAGATACTTGACATTGGAAAAGCTCTAGCAAACGAAACTACACGATCTTTTATGCTATGCTTAAGTTGGGTCTTGTCCATCACATCATTCTCCTAATGATGTGATCCCGTTATCAATGACATCCAATGTCCATAGTCAGGAAACCATGACTATCTGTTGATCAACGAGCTAGTCAACTAGAGGCTTACTAGGGACAGGTTGTGGTCTATGTATTCACACATGTATTACGATTTCCGGACAATACAATTATAGCATGAATAATAGACAATTACCATGAACAAAGAAATATAATAATAACCATTTATTATTGCCTCTAGGGCATATTTCCAACAGGTGGCAGGGAACTCCCCTCAGATAGAGAAGGATGGGGGAGGTCCCGAGCAGGGCTGAAATACACACAACATAATATGATATGTTAAAAACATAAAGGACCGAATACTTGTAATGTATCTTTTGATACGTACGATGTGGCCAGGGGCTTCTCCCTAGAAGGCCTCTGGGGGATAGGTTCGACGTCTGAATCCGAACCATTCGAGAGGGTTATCTTCCCCCTCTTGGACGCCCCCTCCTCTGGGTCTATGGAGGCTGCCATTTTCTTTTTCCTCCCCTTAAGAGGGGAGTCGCTTTCCGCCTCCTCCTCCTCTTCGTCTTCGTCTCCCTCGTGGGAGGAGGGGACTCCGGTCTCTCCGGACATTGCGTCTGAAGTACCCTTACGGCGGAGGCCGCCCTTTGCCTCCTTGCTCTTCTTCTTGGCCTTCTTCTCCGGCGCCTGATAGGGCGCCAGAACCAGCATCTTCGTAAGCTGGGGTGTGGCCGGATCTTCAGGCAGCGGTGCCAGACACTTGATCCGCTCCGCCTTCGCTTTCCAGCCCAGTGAGAGTAACGGAAAACTCATTACGCCTAAGGATTTATGGACCAAAGGTATGTTCGGGAATAACACACTTACCGGAGTGGCCGGATTCTCGCTGTCAAGGCTGATGTCTTCGGTCTTCTTCGGCCACGTTTTCTGGGTCTTAAAGAGCAGCTTCCAGATCTCTTTGTGTGTTGTGCCGAAGAAGCGTTGCAGGGTCTGCGGACCTTCCAGATTGAACTCCCACATGTGGATTGGCCGGAGTTGGCAGGGGAGGATCCGGCGGAAGAGCATCACCTGAATCACGTTAGTGAGACTGGTGTTCTTGCTTATCATGTTTGTGATGCACTTTTGCAGCATCAGCACTTCCGCGGTCGTCCCCCAATCCAGACCCTTGTTGGTCCACGACGTGATCCGCATAGGGGGTCCGGAGCTGAACTCAGGAGTAGCCGCCCACTTAGCGTCGCGGGGTTCGATGATGTAGAACCACTCCTGTTGCCATACCTTGACGGTCTCCATGAAGGCCCCTTTAGGCCAAGTGGTGTTGGGGAGTTTGCTCACCATGGCGCCGCCGCAGTCCGCATGTTGCCCGTCGACCACCTTTGGCTTCACATTGAAGACTTTTAGCCATAGGTCGAAATGTGGGAGGATGCGGAGTAGCGCCTCGCACACGACGATAAACGCCGAGATGTGGTGGAAATAATTTGGAGCTAGATCATGGAAATCTAGCCCGTAATAGAACATGAGGCCGCTGACAAAGGAGTGAAGGGGAAAACCTAGTCCGCGGAGGAAGTGAGCGATGAACACAACCCTTTCGTCGGGCTCCGGGGTGGGGATAACTTGCTCCTTGGCAGGGAGCCTGTGTGCGATGTCCGCAGCAGGTACCCCGCCTCCCGAAGCTCCTTGACATCCTTCTCCGTGACGAAGGATGCCTCCCACTTGCCCTTCGAGCCAGATCCAGACATGGCTGGATAGGTTGGTGGCGGTGGTAAAGATTGAAGCTTGGGCGCTGGAGCTTGAGGATGGGAAAGCAGGAGAAGGAAGAAGGCGTGGGGAGAAAAGAAGGGTTCTTTATCCGCTTATATAGGCAGTGAATATCAAGCGCCCCACTCAAGCCTTAAAACTCGCCTGTTCCCAAGGGGTCGTGCGAATGGCACGATTGGATTACCCAAACCCGTATTGATGAGGATCCCGCGATAAGCGGACACGATCAATGTTTTGACAAGACGTGTCAATAGAGGCCACGCCTCGAAACGCAAAGCGGGAGGCAAAAAACGGTTTGAAATGTTAAAGAGGCCAGACGTGGCGTTTCGCCGAAAAAGTTGTCAGTTGACAGACATTATTTTGATTAAATATTTTTCCTTCGTGGTTGAGGGTTGTGACTGTCATGCAGAGCCGGATACAGTTCTTTTATTCAGAAGATTGCTTTGAAGTATTCGGGAGGAGGAACCCGCCTTGCAATGCTGAAGACGATCTGCGTGCCGAACATATCATCATTGAAGACTGGTTCAGGGGCTACTGAGGGAGTCCTGGATTAAGGGGTCCTCGGTTGTCCGGGCTGTGTGATATGGGCCGAACTGACAAGCAGACTGTATAATTTCCTTCTTCTGCAATCCGACTCTATACAACCCTAGGCCCCTCCGGTGTCTATATAAACCGAAGGGTTTAGTCCATAGAGGCTATCAGAATTTATATAGGCTAAACGGCTAGGGTTTAGCCATTACGATCTCGAGGTAGATCGACTCTTGTAACCCCTATACTCATCAAATACAATCAAGTAGGACGTAGGGTTTTACCTCCATTAAGAGGGCCCAAACCTGGGTAAACATTGTGTCCCCTTTGTCTCTTGTTACCTTCGATCCTCAGACGCACAGTTCGGACCCCCTACCCGAGATCGGCCGGTTTTGACACCGACAGTGATTATGATCATAGACTTGTAATGGCGGAGAGGAGTTTTGGTTGCGTTGAAAAATGGCGGCACAGGTTTTTCCTGTGTGTCGGGTGTTGAGGACTTGCAGCGGCGGCCTTGGCAGGATGGGGCGGCAACACATGTGGACAACATTTCTGGGGGTGCTTTTCGAGTACCGAGCCGCGATCTCTAGGGTGAAAGCCCAAGGTCTGGCCTTCATTGGTTGTACCTAGCAATGGTCTTGCGGAGACATTGTTTTTGGGATCTCGGACTCTCTCCAGGGTGAAAACTCAAGATCCTTGATCGAGCAACGACAACGCTTGTGCATTGTTTCCTTCTTGGAGGCGTTGCTTTTGGAAAGCTTCTTCTGTAGTCCATGTGGTGTCTTTGGTGGTGGTTAGAGTGTTGCTGTTGCGATGTTTCATCACTGCGACGGGGTCGTTATTTTATATTTCTTTTTTATTTTTATTCTTGAATGTGTGCATCTTTGGTGTCTTTCGATATCTTGTTGGTGCAGAGGTTGGGTGTAATTGATATCTACATGATATCAATATATTCATTTTATATTAAAAAAAAAGACTACGGCCAAAGACAAGGGAAAACAGCGCTCTTGACATCTCAAAATCTATTAATCTTCCCTGGATCTCACTGCCTAAAGGCTTGTCCTCTGCAGTTTTGCTGCTCTGCACGCTCACGCTACTCTGTCATAATCACCTGTATTTCGCCACGGTTAACTCGCAAATCTGCATCAAACATTCACAATCATACCTGATAACGACTGGACATGCGGTTAAGACTAGCTCTGTCAGATAGTACGAGTGAAAAACGTGTGATGGTACTACTATAGTACTGTAACATTTTTCAAAACAAGAAATTAGACAAGTGGAAAATGTATGGAATGAGCAAACCGACATGAGGGCCAAAAGGTCCAACAGCCAAGCAGTGCAGAGGAAACAGATGTGGACGTGTGTTTTTTTCGCTCGCCATGATTACGTACAGCTGGTTGCCATTCGCCAACCGCATGCACGCACATCACCACCGTAGTACGTCCGCCGGCGTCGCCTTCCGCCTGCGCCCCGGCCCACGGCCGTGCGCGCAGCAGGCGCAGGCCAATCACAGGACTAAGCAATGGTGCGTGCGTGCTCCGCGCCACCAAGCAATGGTGGCCGCTGCTCCGGTGAAATACGTACAGTGTGCGTAGGTCCGGCTGGTCGACGGTAAGGCTGCGGCGCGGCCATGAATGCCGCACCTGCCAAATGATAGAATAAACAATCATTTCAGTGGCCTCGTGATTGATCGAATGAGTAGAGCTGGTGGACAGACATGATACGTATGAATTTCCTATGTCAGATATAAGATGCGGGACGATATTTTAAAGACCTTTGCCCTGTACGTACTACGTGTGCATGCAGACTGTCACAGTGTCCACGGTGCGGGGGGACTAGCTAGCTCCAGCAAGCTGCCACCGGAGACGCGACGAACCTCGCGTCGGTGGGGGGCTGAGCTCGGCCTCGTCTCTGGCTTCCGTACCACAATTGAAGATAAGGCAGTCTGGACCCCAAATGAGATAAGCAAAGCCGGCCTGGGCCGCACTGTGCACGATCTGCCGCTGCGCTATGCGTCGCTGGCTGCGAGGGGCCCCGGAGCGGCGAGGCGGCGACAGCACGCGCCGGCCGGCCTCCGGGAGGTACACGCGCGCGCCCGATCACGAGGCCACACGGCGGGCGATGCGCATGCACGGGGCCGTCCCGGCACAGCTGGAAAACAACACGGGCAGCGACGGTGCGAGGACGGAGCGCCAGCCCGGCACCCCTCAGCCAGGCAGCCAGCTCGATGGAAACGGATCTTTTACGCGATCATATCCGGTAGAGCAGTACCACGCGCGTGGCGAGAACGGAACCAGCGTGCATGCATGCCTGTGGGCGATATGCATGTCGGTTTCGCCGTCCATCTCTAGAAATTTCCCCGTACGTACTGGCTTGGAGATGAACCCGTGGTCTCGACTTGGTCACGGCCCGCTACCCGGTTCGAGCTTGTTCATAAATCACAACGAAGACCTGCATAGGACGGGGGTTCCGAGGGTTGTACTTGTACGTACTACCGTCACCGCGTCCATATAATTCTGGTCTTCTGGTTCTGGAGTCACACTTGCGCATACTTGATGATTAACGCAGCGCGCAGGGGCCACGAACGAATTGACGCCGGGCACCACGCACCTACGTGCATTGCATGGCCCCGGCCTGAGTCGGACGGACGCTTGACTCAATCAAGGCGTGCGGCGGAGCGCATCCCATGCGACGCCGACAGGGCCCTAAATCCCCAACGCCAGGCTTGTTTAATGGCGATCCAACCAAGGAGCAGTCCTACGCGTCACCTTTCAACTCCACTTGAATTCGCTACACCGGCTCGATCGATCCGTTGCATGCTCCTTCGAATTTGCCATGGTCTCTCTGGCCGTTCCGATCGAGTGAGCTGGCAAATCAGCTTCAGTCGTGTGGCCTCGCATCTCATTGACCCCACCCTTTTCGTGCAATCATGGGATACCATCAGCTGCTAGGCAGAAATATCTTGGGCTCGTAGGCCACATGTATTAAATTAGTACGCGCTGCCTAGGCAGAACGCAGTAGCATCGAGGAACGAAAAGAGAAAATTTGAATATCAGATAATGGTTTGGATCTCCCAACGCCCTTGCTCTGTTTTGGTGCGAAAGTAAATCACAAGTTAGTTGTTTCCTAAAGTTGCTGTAACTTACTTACACTGTGTTCTTTTAATCATTTTGTAATTTTTCCACATGCCAAAATGATCATCTTTACACTTTATTACACACACCTACTTGCGTCCATTCTCTACATAAAAGATTTTTTTTGGTAGGAGTAAATATTTAAACTAGAATAGTGTGTTTTTCACCAAATTCCCTATAGGGATCAAAAGTACGCGGATTCTGAAACTCAGTACTAACCGTTTTCAGTCGCTGGCAATGGTGACACACATAATCATGAATCCATGGTATTGTAATGCGAGCAGCACTCGACGGTCAGGTCTCCATCTGAGATGGGCACGCGACTCTTAAATTTCCAAAGCGGGATGGTTTAACTTTTTGCGGGTGCATGTGGATGGTGACTGCAATCCAAGTGGCTCGCGAAGCTATTTTACAAGACCTCAATGGTGTGCTACACTAAGCGAGAGATACAACATGGAGTTTCTACTCCCGAGTGTAAATGCACCTAGATGAACAAGATCGTCCGGGAGGGGGGGAGGGGGGGGGGGGGTAAAACAAATCACAACACATGTATTTCAATGTTCTCCTTCTGTGCAAAAATTTGTGAATAAATAACATTCGATGTGCTCAGGACAAAAAAAAATTGGGTTGTCTGTTATGTTTTTTACGCAAAGCATCAAGAATGTGATCTCTTCACGAAAATTTATATGTAGGGAGAAAAATCAAGAATGTTTGCCTACAAGAAAATTCAAAAAAAATTGGATTTTTTTGCTATTTACTGTTCATCTAGGTGCATTTGCACCAGGGAGGAGAATGGCACTTTTGGCGAAAAAAGCTTGCTAGTTAGGAAAGGGCATTTGATTACACTGAGCAGAGATATTCAAAGAAGTTAATGGTGCCTAAAGCTCTTACTAGTTAGGCAAAACCGCAAAGGGAATTTTCTTAAAGAAAGAGCCATAGTTAGTCTAAAAAAGAACCATAGTACCTTAGTTGTATGTATAATCATTTCAAATCTTGGAAACCATCTTCAGATTGCCTTCTTCAATTTCAGTAATCTAACCAATTTGGACGTACATGCAGCTTAATATTTAGCACATAGCAATATTTGAGGTTAATTGTGCCTTGCATCGGCAACTAATCAAGGTTCCTCATTTTATTGCTTCTTGTTTTATGCTATATAATTATGCGTTGATTTTCATTAACCAAACCACCGATTCTACAATGAATATGATTAGTTGATTACAAAACAAAGGACTAAGGTAAATAAAATGTAGTGCAAACAACACTGAATGACCAGGTGATCTCATCCACATCTCACACAAAAATGCCTACATATCAAGCAAAATGATTACAAGAATAGTGTAAGCGGGCTTAGGTCATTTGTTAGCTATGCAACCCTTTGCTTCAACAGGTGGTAATCTGAAAACTGTTAGATTCCATCTAACTCCTTGTGATATGACCACGAGTGCTGATGATTTTGTTGCTGTTCAGACAGTGTCGCATTTTAATGAACCATATCAATAATATTTGTGTGCCAAAAATAATTCAATTTGGTACAGATAATAAGGAGGCTGAGACTTTTGTTGCGACTGCGGGTAAACATGAAGCTACAAGACCTGAGATGAGTTTTGTTCAGTCGAAAGAAAAATACCAAGATAAAGTAAATGAAAAAGAATTGCACGTAGTCATACATGCACCAGATCATGTACGTGCACGTGATTACGCTGATGATTTTGATTGACGTGCAACCAAGATACTAGCACATTGTGATTTTGGTGCTCACGTAGGAGTCCTAGATGCATGTAACACAAAGAAAATAAGAAGCCATGTGGAGTACTACTTCGGCAGAGTTCGTCCACCAGATTGTTCCAGGTCCAGTCACCTTTTGCCACGTGACGTGCTCTCCTTGCAAAGTTGCAAGCGTGCGGATGGGGCCACCAGCACCTGATTATGTTAAGTTGGCGCATCAGTTTTGTTTAGGAAATAAAAACTGCCGAGATGTAAAAGGCAAATTTCTTAAGAGTCCTAGAATTATCTTTAGGCAAGTCCTTGGACTTGTTTTGTGTAATCTTTAGCCGTGAGAGTGGAGATAGGATTTTTCTTCCTTGCTTATCAAATTTCTTAGATGGTTCGGCTGACATAAAAGCCAAGGTGCGTCCATGTAAAAGACAGGTTATATTTGATGAATAGAGACGATGTGTTTCTAGGGTAAATATCCAGGGGCGAATCTACGTGCATGCTTGTGGGGGCGAATGCCCCCACTCGTTTTTCGAGCCGACTAATACTAGGCCTAGTATATGGGGCGTTGCCCCCACTAAGCCCAAGGTATTTGCCCCCACTTCTTTATTTTCTGATGTATGTTCAAAGCCCAGCAGCCCGTCTAGAGAGAATACAATCAGGCCTCATGCATACAATTCGGTCAGGTGGTTCTTAATTCGCCTAAGAAAAGGTGGTTCTCAATCGCTGGAATAGAAACGTACGGCGTTCAGATCTACGGGAGTTTCACACGCGTTTATGGCCTGTGTGACCGCCTTGACCAGCCGAAGCCGCCGCGCCGCCGACTGCGGCTGTAGGCTGCGCATACGTGACATCCCCCCGGCGATCAGCCTCGATCCGCGCTGCACACGCCGGCCGGCCGGCTCGCCATCCCCACTGAAGAAGCTGTACTGATTAATCATTCAATCAAGGTAAGCCCTAAGTTTAGTTCTCTTACTAGTATATCCTGATTTCCATGTTAAAAAAGGTAACGAACTGTATCAAATATCCATGTGTATAAATTATAGTGTACAAATTATTAATTAGATTGATTGAATCTAGCTTTCTACCAATAAGTTTGAGCATCTGGGAGTAGAATAAAATCTATAGTAAAATTTGGTCTTTTAACGTTCAACTATTTGATATTGACAGGCAAGCTAATGTACCAATTTTTCGCAAAATCCATGGCGTAATATGCCTGAAATAGTTGATCTGAACAAGCTTACTCAGGATCCATCGAAAAGGAAGATACTTACAGATTTTAGTGTCAAATAGCATGAGGAGATTTGGAAAAATCGTCGCTGGATGAAACGGAAGGAGGTAATGTGCTCAAGCTTATTTTTTTATCTATCAATGTTTACATTCCTTCTATATTTAAACATGTTTCCTTTCCCCGCAAATTGAAGGCTAAAAAGGAACGTAGGAACAAAAGAAATCGACATATTCAAGTTTCACAATTTATTCTTTCGTAAGTGGTGGTTTACTTTTACTTTTGGCAATCAACTTGTCATAATTATGTGTGTGCTGACATTATCTTATAAAGAAATATATGATTTTGATTCTTATGGACTATATGTATGCTTGTGCGCTTGATTTTTAAAAGATTTAGGCACTAGTTTGTATACATGTTTCTGGAAAAAAAATTGTGTACATCTTTGCCCCCTCTCGGTTTTCATCCTGGCTCCGCCCCTGTAAATACCCGTTTCGAGTTTGGAGGAAACTGTCTAAAAATCCCTAAGTTTTGGAGGAAGCTTTAGAAAACCTCTGTATTGCGATTTCTCTTCGTGGAAATTGTTTTGTGCGTGAGTACCGTCGTCTAGATTGGATTCTCGTGTCAAGCCACAAGGTTCAAACCCTCTACTTCGTGTACATCGCGTGTGCGGGCGAGAGGTTACTAATGCCGAAGGAGGAGTGTCGTGAAAGATCGGGCCACAACAACAGATCGGATCTTGCAATCGAGGTTCGGTCTATATCACCTTGCGTAAGTCTTCGATCTTCAGAACCCCTTCCCTCATTAGCCCCCCACCCCCCACCCCCACCCCCAATTTGTGTTGGGCCATCGGAGAGGACCGCCGTATCCCCGGCTCGATCTGGCGGTCCAATTAGTTCTAAAGCACACGGGGCCACTTGCCAAATCAGCTTGGACAGATTGCAACCAAAGAGGACGTGGTTCATTGTTTCTTTTTGACCACAAAATGGCATTGATCATTGCGAGTCCAGCCCCTTCTGATCCAGTAATGCTTTTGTCAAGATGATTTTTTAAGCATCAACACATGAGCATCTTAATCTTGATAAGGATCCTTAGCTTCCAAATAAATATGTATTCCACTAATTCAGTTGATTTCGGTTGCAAGTAAAGCTCTCTGACAGTAAATCCATTTATTTCCAATTTTCCACTTCACTTTGTGAGGTTCTCAGCCAACATAACATCGTCCAACCAAGTCATCCGAGTGTTCACTTTTCTCTCCTCATATGGTACTTTGAATTAGATATAATCCTCAAAACTACATTCTCAACATTTTACATTGTGATCATTATAGAGAATGCAATATTTTTAAACGTAGTCAATATTTCTGCCAAAGGTGTATCACCAATCCCTATATCTTCCAAAAATAGTGTTTTAGAACCAACATATTCATCCGGCATTCATCATGCATAAAAAATATCATCTAGTAAAGTAGGGGAATGTTTGTACACCCGAAGAGATGGAGGATCGGGTACTATAGATTTGAACATTATGAACATTTGCTTGATGTGTGAATGTCTGTGGGAAATTGAAAATGAGCAAGGGTTGTGGTAAAAGTTTACTTAGAAAAAATACATTAGAAAGTTTCTGTAAGTTTTGCTAAACTAAAACCTGGACATTCTCATTTCTCGCAAGGCTTATGAAGGTGAAGCCTATATTTTTAAAGTATTGTAGAAAGATGGAGGGGAATGGTAATAGAACTAGGTTCTGACATGACATTTGGATTGGTAATAAACCTCGGTGTGTTCAGTTACCTAGATTGTATTTTTCTCACTTTTAGTGTCACTTGTTGGTAGAACCAGGAATCCTACCGGACCTGCTCCGTAGGTTGTAGGGGAAGGATGGAGTAGGGTGAGGCGATGAGCGGGCGCGCCGGCGGCTGGGCGCCGTTGCGTAGGAGGAGGATGGCGGCGGCGGCTAGGGTTCCAGCTCCTCTGGGAGCCGGGCAATAGAGATAATATTCTTCTTATTGCTTGATTCCAAAAAGAGTCTTACTGCCTATATTTATAACCTAGATAACTTGCATAAGAATTAACCTAAGATAACTTGCATAAGAATTAACCTAAGATAACTTGTGGGCCAAGCCCCTAACTACTGCCCTGTGGGCCTAGCTAAACCGGCCATAACACTTCTCCCCGCCTGCACAAATAGCTCGTCCTCGAGCTGTAAGGTGGGGAAGCGCTTGCGGAACTCCTCGAGGCGATCAACCAGCGTCAAACACCTTCTCGACAGCTGGGGCGGCCAGGTCGGCGGCGACGGCGTCCTTCGGAATGTAGTCTGCAACCTCCAGGTAGAAGAGTCGCGGGCAGGCATGGCCGGACGTGTAGGGCTTGTCGCAGTTGAAGCACAACCCTTGGCGGCGACGCTCGAGTATCTCGGCTGAGGTGAGCCGGCGGAACGGGCGCGCCGCGGTCACGGCGAGGGGTGCCGCAGAAGCCTGCGCAGGCCGACCCGGCGCGGAATCCGACCCGGGTAGCGACCCAGCGGTCCGGGACGGTGATTCCTGCTGGATGGCCACCGCGTGACGCTCGAACGCGCGGGCGTAGTACATGGCCGACTGGAGATCCTGGGGTCCCCGAAGCTCCACGTCCATGCGGATGTGATCCGGAAGTCCATCGACAGAGAGGTCGGCCCGCTGCTGCGCCGTCACACCCGACGCATGGCATGCCAGGGCCTGAAAACGGTCGGCGTAGTCCTGCACCGTGGAGGTGAAGGGAAGGCGGCCGAGCTCCGCCAGGCGGCTCCCGCGAACCGGAGGCCCAAAGCGAAGGAGGCAGAGCTCGCGGAAGCGCTCCCAAGGGGGCATGCTGCCCTCGTCCTGCTCGAGGGCGTAGTACCAGGTCTGGGCTGCGCCGCGGAGGTGATAAGAGGCAAGCCAGGTCCGCTCCGAAGCGAGTGTGCGCTGCCCACGAAAGAACTGGTCGCACTGGTTGAGCCAGTTGAGGGGATCCTCCGTGCCGTCATAAGTGGCGAAGTCGATCTTGGCGAACCGCGGCGGTGTCTGGGTCGGAGCGCCGTGTCGAGCTGGCTCGGAGGTGCGGAGCAGCGAGGCGGTTGGTGCCTGGTCGGAGTACTCCGGAGAGGGACCCGCGGAGCCAGATGGCCCGCTGAACTGCGGAAACGGGGTCGGCTGCTCCGGAGCCGTGGTGTAGACCGGCGAAGGCGAAGACGCAGCCGCCCACGCTGGAAGTGGCGACGGGGAGGGCGGAAACCGGACCTGATGGATCGGGAGGCCGGTCGGAGAGGGTGCCCTCGAGCTGGGCAGGGGCGGCGCCGGTGGTTGCAGCGTCGGTGGCTGCGAGGGACGGCGGCTGTAAATACCACAGAGGGCCCGCGGCCGGAGTGGACCCGCCGGGAACGGCAGCAGCGGCAGCCCGGTGCAGGCCGGCGCAGAGAACGGCGGCTGCAGAGGGCTGGTGGCCCCCGCCTGCGGCGTCTGCTGTAGCGGCCACGGAGCCGCTGAGGGCGCCGACGCCAAGTGCCAGAGGGGCGCCGCGGCCGCCGGTGGCCCGCTCGGTGGAGCCGGGGCGGACGGAACCGGCGCGGGCCAGACCGGCCACGGGGCTGGGGCGGGCGCGGCAGCCGCGGGTGGCGCCGCAGGCGCTGGCGCGGGCCACTGCGACCAGGCCGGCGCTGGAGCGGATGGCGGCGGTAGCGCCGGGTAGCCTCAGGCGAGGGCCGCGGGCACCGAGTACCACGGAAGAGCCGGCGGTCCGGAGGGCACGGGCGGCGGGAGCGGCGGTGACGGCCCGTACGGGCTGGCCAGGTAAAGCCGGATGCCCTGGACCGCGACGACCAGGTTGTTGAGGACACCGGCCATGGCCTCCGGGGAGTATTGGGCCGGTCGAGTCGATGGAGCTGGCGGCGTAGTGGTGACGGGGGGCGGCAGCAGGCCGGTGGGCGCGCCGGAGATGAGATCCAGCGGCGCCGACGGAAGGGCCAGCTGCCCCGTGGCGATCGGAGATGACGCGACGGCGGCGGTGGCGGTAAGGGGCAGCGGCGGCGGTGGTGGCGGCGGTACTGGTGGTGGTGAGGACATGGTCGAAACCCAGGTAGCTGATACCAAATTGGTAGAACCAGGGATCCTACCGGACCTGCTCCGTAGGTTGTAGGGGAAGGATGGAGTAGGATGAGGCGATGAGCGGGCGCGCCGGCGGCTGGGCGCCGTCGCGTAGGAGGAGGATGGCGGCGGCGGCTAGGGTTAGAGGCGGCTAGGGTTCCGGCTCCTCTGGAAGCCGGGCAATAGAGATAATATTCTTCTTATTGCTCGATTCCAAAAAAAGTCTTACAGCCTATATTTATAACCTAGATAACTTGCATAAGAATTAACCTAAAATAACTTACATAAAAATTAACGTAAGATAACTTGTGGGCTAAGGCCCTAACTACTGCCCTGTGGGCCTAGCTAAACTGGCCATAACACTTGTACTATTGCAAAAGCTCTAGCTGATGATATTGGGGGGGATTAGATTTAGAAGAGCCCTATGGGGAAATACTACTATGTGTTGTTAAATCAGAAAAGGCTCTGTTTCGATGTTAATCTTAATGAATGGGAAGATTGGTGGTAAATTTACTGTTAGGTCCTTGTACTTGATTTTGAAAAGTGGTCAGATTGCATGGCTTCATCGAAAAATGTGGAATGCTAGGTTCCCTTTGAAACCTAAAAGTTTTTATATGACTTTTTCCTATAACAGTGTGCTGACTAGGGATAATCTAGCTAGCAGGAACCGGAAAGGTAAGGAAACTAGATGTTTTTTTTTTACCTGAAGGAAACTAGATGTAGTTTCATTGAATGTGATGAAACTACAGAACATCTTTTGTGTAAATGTGCGGTTCCTAAGTTTGTTTCAAGTGCACTAAAAGGTGTGATAGGGGTAGAAGAAATCCCTGATAAAGTAGATGATTTTAGTTGTTGGATAGAGATTCTCAAAGAATGTTAGACAAATAGCAGTTGTTGGATATAGAAAAATCACTATAAAATCTTAATATTACTATAAAAATTATAGGATTAGAATAAAGAAATTTAAAATAATTAAAATTGATCTAAAAATTTGGCTGACCTTTGCTAATTTTTTTGCAATATTTGGCACTGACCAGACAGATGATGTAGGGAAGCAAGCTATATATTCACAGTTTTTGTCAAGCACACTAACCCGACAGATTTACAAGGTATCAGTTCATAACACCGGCTGGCCAAGATCCATCGAACACACACCATAGGATTCATCCAGTCGAAAGTTTCAGCGTTGAAAAGAAAGACAAATAGGAACCTGTTCCAATTAGAACAGAGAGCACCGTACAGACGAAGAACAAGGAAGCAATATACGTATTACACACGAATTGAGCCTGAGCAGGATTATACAGACGAACAGAAGAATCTACCACCGGCTACTTTACAACAGTTTCTAATTGATTGATTTCGGTTTATACATACACCCCATCTTTCATATCTCCGGCCGTCTTCCTCCGGCGATCAACGGATACGGAGTCCAGTGCTAGCAGATGTCGGATATATTGCTCGGTGGACATGGGCACTACATGGAGCACTCGGCGGGGACGCCCATGGCGACGCGCTTGGGGTCAGTGCAGTAGTTGTAGATCATGTAATTGCTCTGCACCCACCGCATCCGCTGCTGCCGCGTCAGGTCCAGCTCCTGGTTGTACCACTCGCCCGACGTGGCAGAGGAGCCGGTGCCCGGGGCCGCATCCGTGCCGACGCTGGCGCCGCAGCGCGGCTGGCCACCTGCGGTCACCACGCACGCGTCGGCCTTGAAGCCGCGGTAGGAGGCCGAAAACGGCGCGTGGGACCAGTCCGTCTTGACGCGGCCGCCCTGCGTGGCCCAGTCGTCGGCGTTCCAGAGGCTGGAGTAGAGCCGCATGGGCTGGTTCTTGGGGAAGGCGATCCCCTTTCCCTCCAGGTTCTTGAAGTCTCTGATCGGCATGTCGTCCACCATGAAGCTGCATTTAAGTACACCATGATCGGTCAGTCCATGTGGCATGTGCTGAATGAATAGATGGCCGGCGTTCTTGAAACAAAAAAAGAAGGTTGAGCAATGGCGACGAACCAACTTACATGATGTGCTTTGGGTTCCAGAGGATGGAGTAGGTGTGGAAGTCGTTGGTGGGATCGAACCAGAGGTGGAACTGCTGCTCCCGCTGCCCCTGCCCCTGCGTGAACACGTTGGTGTGCAGAGTGTACGGCTCGCCGGTGACATTGCCCAGGAACTCGAAGTCGATCTCGTCGTGCGTCGGCCCCTGCGACGACAGCTGCACATTCATAAACACCAAAACGAACCAAGTTAGGCAACTGTGTCATCCGATGGAGACCGAAAAGCAGAGGAAAGAATGAATGTCGGCGTACGTAGTATGCGGTGACGGTGCCGGCTGAGTTGCCAGGGACGAGCTTGAGCTGCATGTCGATCTTGCCGTAGAGGTACTCGTGCTTGGACTGGAACCCGGAGCCGGAAATCTTATCGAGCCCCAGGTGACGTCGAACTCCTTGTCGAAGCTCGCCGCCGCCACGGCACAAGAGGCGAGCAGGATCGCCAGCACCGACACCGCCATGCGAGCCATGCCTTGTGGGCTCGATGCTCCCAAAAGTAAGCTCACTCAACTAGAGCTAGCTAGGAACAACAAGTACTAGGAGATGAAGATGAGGAGGAAAGCTGGATGGAAGCTTGTGTTTGTGTGAGTGGAATGAGCGGGGCGTGAGGGGTTTATATAGGGGTTTGGAGATTAGCGTGGCGTGCCGGATGGATGGATGGATCATGGATGGTTCGGCGAACGGGAGAGGAGTTCGCCAGCTCCGGTGTATTGCGTGCGAGTTGGCGCCAGAGGAGAGGAGAGGAGAGGAGACAGGGCATGCAGGACGGCACTGTAGCGAGTAGCGAACAATTTTCTGATGGAAAATGAGACGCCCGACTGCCCCGACATGGCCACGCCAGAGGCTCTCACGTACAGCAAGACGACATTAAGCATCGATCGAGACGTATAGCAAATTTCAGTAGGCAAGGCAACAGCTTTTGATTTTATTATATGATTATTTGGGTTGGATCTGTAGGTAGCTGCAACCTTTGAGATGATTTCGTATTTTGTACCCAAATGGCAGTACAAAACATACATGATGCATGAACAAGAATAGTCAGGGATGGATGGACGACCTATTCTTTGCGACAATCTTTTTCATCTCGAAGCGTGTGATGATTCCTGGTATGTTATATTCACAAATAAAAAAAAGTTATTTTGTCTTCGGGGCTGCTCTGGTTGAGACAACTCAAAATGGATAGAAGTCTCTCATGTCTCAGAGCTATCGTTGCTATTGTTTGGGCGTAGCAATCGATGCCGCATAGCTAGTGATGTATTGCCTCCGTCTTAAATTACATCCGTATTTAGATAAATCCAAGACAAGCAATTTGGGACGGAGGGAGTACTTTCATGTTTAGGCTCTTCTGGTCACTAATCCTCTGACGCTATATAATTATAAGTAGGTTATTTTCACTAACCTATTTATCTTACCATGAAAGTATGTCACCTTGACATGTAATCATGCATAGGAAACAGGGTCGCATACAATCATATGACAAAATGCTTTGTATGGTACTTACAATCAATAAATCTTTTTACAAGTATATATAAGAAATAAATACAATAAATAATACATATATTCAATTCCACTTTTCATTTTTTATCAAAATATTCATGTTTCGTACAGACAATTCTCATTGAATTGTAAAGCAACCAATTTATGTAACACTGCATGTGGTATCATCTAATTTTAGCAGCCTTGATTTTTCTCCTCAACGATCTAAACAATGAGAAAAATGCTTGACATCAAGTCTAGCAAGGGCCATGTCTGTGGTCAGGACACGTTCAACTAATTTAAGTTCTTACCTATTGGAATAATGGAACTGATTGCTCATGCATCCGTTTGAAACCAGAAAATTTATTTTTACTTCAAAGGTATGGAGGCGTTGACTCTGATAGTTTGATACTGAAGTAACTTTTATTTTTATTTTTTATTTTGCTTACTCGATTGTGCTTCTTTATGTAAGGAAAAATAACTAAAATCAGTTTGCTTACTACAAAAAAATGTGAAGACCTATACATGTAGACCACGTGTAAGATAAGTATTTCATAATCCTTATAATTATTAGAAATGATTATTCCATTACTAGATAAGGATCTATGTATATCTATGTTTAGTAAACTAGATGATGCCCCAAGTGTTGACGCAAGAACTGTGTTAAAATAAATGAATAAATAGGTGTTTAAAAACAACTAAAACGAATGCAAAAACAATGGCCCAAAATTATGGGTACAAAGATAAAAAATTTAAATTGAACTTAATATGACGCCATCTTTAACAAAGATGTGAAGCATGAACTATATTTTTTTCCTCGTAACATCCAACACATATACAGCCCATAACATGCTAAATTATTTTTTTATAAATTCTTAAAGTTTGCCATCTCTTAAAACAAAAAAAATATGTAACTTTGCCATGTGTGAATACAAAATTCCAAACGTTGCCTTGATTGTTTTAGAGATTTCTTTTCCTAAATTTTCCATATTTTTCAAATAGCAAACTTATTTAATTTGCCATGTGTAAATTTTATTTCTAGGTAGCATGGAAATTTTATTATGTTGATCATGGTAATTTTATTATTTTCTATGATGGCAATTTTATGTGTTTGATTTTATGTTATGACAAAGAAAATGTAAAATATGGCCATTTTATTATTAAGAGCGCATCAATTTTATTTTTAATGCCATTGAAATTTTATTATTTCCATAATGGGGACTTTTTCCTTTTTCTTTTATAAAAAATTTCAATTTTTGCATCATTATCATTGGAAAAACTAAAAACTCTGTTGCCATGGCAACAAAGGTTTTGTTGTCCTGGCAATTTAAATTATACAACCACGGCTAACTTAAAATACATTTGTGTAATGTGATGGTAAGTCATGGTAAAAAAGTTACACAGTGGTAAATTACTTGAACATACCATGGCAATTTGTGGAACATACCATGAATTGTTTGTCATAATTTTATTATTTGAATATTTTTGCCATGGTGAATTATTTTAATCATTTTTGGCATGCTAAAATTGCCATGTGTTCATTAGATGCAAATTTTTCCATGGCAAACTTGATTTATAAGTTTTTCCACGGTATGTTCAAATAAATTTGGTAAAACTGAGATGTGATCGTGAGATGGATTTTTCATATTTGCCATGTTTGTACAGAACATTTTTCATTCAATTTTGCCATGCAACTATTTTTTTTCTAAGCCTCTCACCTTAGATTTTTTTTAGGACTTGAAAATTATCTTATTTGTTGACATGTAGTACGAACCTTTTTAAAATATTGCCGTGTTTCCTAGAGGTGGAAATTTGTTGTGTAGTATAAGATTGGATTTTTTTTAATCCTGTCTATTTTACCTACACCATGGCAAATCCTTCCTTTTTATATCGTACATTTTTGTTCGCACGAGGGGCTTTCTCATAGCGAACCATTCGTTTGCTCTAGCCCCCTCACAAATCTGATGTCATATTGGTATTGGCTTCTCCTTTTTAGGTCAGGTCATGCCCATTGCTGAATCTTTATGGTGCGGGGGAGACTGGTATAGAATCTCACATTAGGTGAGATCAATGAGATCAACTATTTCTTTTTCATATTTAGACATTTTGAAAAATTCTGAAGTTATTTAACAACATACTGGTGGGTATGTCTACAACTCTGGAAAAAAATCATCTCAAGATTTGATGTACAGTTAAAGATTCAAAAAAAAGGCAAATTTGAATGTGAATAGTGCTTGATTTGGGAATGTGAATAGTGGTTGCTTTTGGTGAATGTTAATTTGACATTATTCACATCTAATTTTGTCTTTTTTCTTTCTATTACTGTAGATCGAATTAGAAGCTGGAACTTTTTAAGGTTGTATCAAACATTGATGTGTGTCTATAATTTTTTCGAGAATATTTGAACATGTTTTGTAATTTTTTTTAAATGATCTTATTGATGACACCTAATGTGAGATCCGATACTAGTCTTCCCAGTATGGTGCTTAAAACATAACATAACTGGATGATCATATCAACTTTATAGATAAAATGAGATAGAGATTTCGCAACATAAGAACATCTCCAACGCTGACCCCCAAATTTGCTCCGGCATCCATCCGCGGACGGGGGTGGGGGTTGTTCGCGGACATGGATGCGGAAGGCGGCCATCCAACGCTACCCGCATACATCCAACCCCAATTTTTTTTATAAGTCCGCGCGTTCAAATAGACACATATGTAGACTAAAATATTTTTTAAAATGTTTAAATGCAGTTGTAGTTCAAATTTAAAAATTTCAAATATTACACCCCAACATTGTTATCCCCCTTAACTACCCACAGATGCTCAATTAGATCCTCCTTTAGTTGCTCGTTGCTGAATTTGTTGATGCATCTGAACAAATTAACCTGACCATGGCATCTCCACATGTGCTCTCGGACATCCGTAGGTACTCGTCCCACGAATCAGCGGACGTGCCATATGCAAGCTTCCTAGTGCGGCCATGCACTTTTGGTAACCAAGAAATCCAATCCTTCCAAGTCATCAATGGAAAGGGCGCCATGGTAGAGACGATCGAAGATATTTGCGCACCCTCAAGCGGCAGCGAAAGTTGTCAACGAAGACGGCATCGGGGGGAAAGTAGTCGTCCATTAGCGTCAAATGGTCGCGCGCTTGGTTGCGATTGAGCACTTGATGACCATTGATCCATCCCTTGAAATTCAGAACATGCTCCTCAGCACGGTCCGGTTCTGCAAGCACCGCATGCATCACCGCTGTCTCATCTGTGTAGTCCTCCTCGTCGGACAAGCCGCCGGACAAGCCGTCGGACAACTCAACATAGTGCTCGTATATGTACTCCATATCTGAATCCATTGCTTCAAAGAAGAAGGGACAAAAATATTTAGCTCAAGCAAATTCACCAAACAGTTGTCGGGCATGGTGAGCATTGTAGGAGCGGGTACCTGCGTGGCGGTCGGATTAGAGGTGTGGAATGCCGGCAGAGGAGAAGCGGCATGGAGGCCGGGTGTACCGTTGGAGGCGACGGACCCGTCGAGTTCCGGCAGGGGTGTGGCGTGACGGCAGGGGTGGTGGAGCGGCGGCGAACGTAAGAGAGAAAGACTGGAGGCGAGAAAATGGGAGGATGGACGTGCGGGGTCGGGGGGGGGGGGGGGGGGTTGGTTGGGCCGGGTTTGTCAGAGTCCTAAGTGGCTGCTGTCGGAACCGCTCAGCGGACAAATATAAACCCATGTTGGATGGCTCAACACGTCCAGACCGCGCGGTCCAGATAATTACGCGTGGTTTAAGAGTCTGCTTTAAAAATGCCTTAAGCGCACAACAAAATGCAATGATTACACTGGACTATGGCCTAAAACAAAGGGAAAAGCCCTCAATCCGGAAATACTTGTCGGACAAAGGATGTATCAAGACATATTTTAGTTTTAGATACGTCCAGTTTTATTCATCTGTGCGACAAGTAATTCCGGAGAAAAGGGTTTCTAGATACACCACTTTCCAAAAATCGAAATAGGTTTGTCTTCCGCACTTCTGCCGCTCCGCAGCTGTTATAATCTCGCAGTAGTTGCACACTGATTTACCCACGGTCAATTCGCCCCTCCGCATCAAACATGCACACCTGATAACAACGGTGCATGCGCTTAACACTAACACTGTCCGACGAATCGGTACAGCTGCCGTCTGCGCACGGCCGTGGGCCGGGGCACGCACGGGAATCGTGTGGTGATTGGCCCTGCGTCTGCCGTCTGCGCACGGCCGTGGGCCGGGGCGCAGGCAGAAGGCGACGCGCGTCGGCGTACGGCGATGTGCGTGCACCCACCCGGTTGGCAAATGGCAACCAGCTGTACGTAATCATGGCAAGGGCAAAAACCACACGTCGACGTCGGTTTCCTCCCCACTGCTCGGTTCCTGACTCTGCGACGCTCATGTCGGCTTTGCTCACTCGATCGTACTCCTGCATCTTTGCATTTTCGACTCGTCTAATCGTTTGTTTCCAAAAACTATCAATTGCCACACGTTTTTCGCTCCTCTCTGACAGTGTTAGTGTTTTTTTAAGCTCAAAACTCAGATTATTCAACTCTCCATCTCGTCCGAAATTACATGCAAAATAAAGTCTGAGGGTATAAACGGCCACTCCAAGCAACGATTATTAGAAACAACTTCCCTAGCTAAAATATGAGCAGCCCGATTAGCTTCTCTTCTTACCCATGCAACCTTCCACTCCTCCCTTGCCTCCATTATCCTCTTGACCTCCTCCACGATCGGCCCTAGAGGTGACAGATCCTTCAATTTGCTTCCCAGTTTGCCTACAATCTCTTTGCAGTCCGACTCAATGAACACTCGTGGAATATTGTGTGCTTCTGCGAAGATGGCAGCTCGTCGGCAAGCATGTAGTTCAGTTTTCACTAGATCGTTGCACCTCGGGAGAGAGTAGCTAGCACTTGTGATATACGCACCATCGTGGTTTCTGAGGACCACACTAGCTCCTCCATCTCCCGTCTTTGCCGTCGCACCATCAACGTTGGCCTTGACCCATCCTTCTTCCGGTGGTTTCCATCTCTCTATCGTCCTCGTTTGTCCGGCTTTGCTCCTGCGCCCGTGTATCGACTGCCATTCCACCATTAGCTTAAGAACTCGCCTCGCTATCGCGTCCGCTTCCTCCACCCGCTGTCCCTCTCGGGCATTATTCCTTGCTAGCCAGAGAGCGTAAACTCCCTGTACCATGACTGCTCGTTCATCATCCGAAGCTTCAGCAAACCATGACATGAGCCATCTCGACAACGCACCCTGAGGGCTACAAGACTCCGGCGGGATCGCCACCGGCACCCCCATTTCCGAATGCATTATCTGCCAGAACTTAACCGAGTGGTAGCATCCCCAAGACCTGTGATAAATTGTCTCCTCTCTTCCGCAAGCAACGCGAAAGACTCCCGGTTTAATTTTCCTCCTCTGTAGCTCTGATCCAACCGCAATACCGTTTCTTATGACTCGCCACATGTGCGTTTTAACTTTCCCAGGTGCCACCGTGTCCCACAAAGACAACCACGATTTGTGGTCCGCCACCGTCGAGGAAGATTCTGGCCTCCCAGACCGCGCTCGTTTCTGACTCATACGAAGATGATAAGCCGACCGAACCGAAAACTCCCCATTCTTGGTGAAGTTCCACGCCTGGTAATCTTCCATCTCGGCGCCTCCCACAGGAATCTGTAAGATCTCCTGAGCTTCATCTGCAGCAAACATGGTCTGTACCATGTTCACATTCCAAGATACACCGTCCGCCTCCAACAAATTGCTAACTCGCACTATCCCTGGATTGTAGCTTTGGCCCAGTGGCTTTAAGCTACCTTTCCTAGGAAACCAGTTGTCGTGGTGGATTTTAATGTTTGAGCCGTCTCCAATTCTCCATATGAGGCCATCCAGCAACAAGTTCCTCCCATGTAAGATGCTTCTATATGTGTAAGAGCCTCCACTCGGGCAGGTTGCATTTAGTATTGATTCGTCCGGATAGTATCGTGCTTTCAGAACCCTCGCACACAAAGAGGTCGGCACCTGGAAGAGACGCCAAGCTTGCTTTGCAAGTAAGGCTTGGTTGAAAGCCTCCGGGTCGCGAAACCCTAGGCCTCCTTCATGCTTTCTCGTGCACATTTTATCCCAAGCGATCCAATGAACTTTCTTTTGCCCATTTGCTTCTCCCCACCAGAAGTTTGACGAAATAGATGACAGATTCCCGCACATTTTCTTTGTGAGTTGGAAGCAGCTCATGGCAAAGGTTGGTGTTGATTGGAGGCCGGATTTAACAAGCACCTCTCTAGCCATTTTTGGAAGTCCTTGTCCTTTCCATCCTGAGACTTTCCCTCTTGCTCTCTCCTTTACATATTTGATAGGTCCATCCTTCGAGCTCCCTACCACCGTAGGTAGCCCCAAGTACCGCTCACTCAATGCCTCCTCCTTGATGCCCAGTACTTGCTTTAGCTCTTCTTTTGTAGTATCATCCGTTCCTTTCCCGAAGAAAATTGCTGACTTGTGGAAGTTCACTTTCTGTCCGGACGCACCTTCATACTGCTGCAAGATAGTCCGTAGTGCTTGAAAATTATCCCTAGAGTCTTCCACGAACACCACGCTGTCGTCGGCAAACAGTAAATGAGTAACGATTGGCCCGTTTGAACCGAACGACACCCCTTTGATATCAGCCTCCTCCTGCGCCTTCTTTAGAAGAGCCGAGAAGCCCTCGACGCAGAAAAGAAAGAGGTACGGGGAGAGGGGGTCCCCCTGCCTCAGTCCTCTGGATGGGTTAAATCTATGGGATAAACCCCCATTGAGCTTTATAGAAAACGAAGGGGATTTAACACAGCGCATAACCATCTCCGTCCAGTGACAGGAGAAGCCAATCTTCAGAAGCATTTGCTCTAAAAAATCCCACTCAACTCTGTCGTAAGCCTTCATCATATCTAACTTGACCGCACACACGGGCCTCTTTCGCTTCCTTTTCCTGATCGCATGAACACACTCATATGCTACAAGCACGTTGTCTGTTATTAGTCTGCCCGGCACAAACGCACTCTGCTCCTCTGAGATCATGAAAGGCAGCACCATTTTCAGGCGGTTGGCCAGTGCCTTCGCCGCTATCTTATACAACACATTACAAAGGCTAATGGGTCGGAACTGAGAAAGCAACTCCGGTGAGTTCACCTTCGGAATCATAACAATGATCGTGTCATTAAAACTATTGGGGGCCGCTTTTCCATCCAAAAACTCTCTGATCGCTGCACACACATCCTCCTTTACCAACTCCCAGTGCCGTTGGTAAAACATGGCTGGAAGGCCATCCGGACCTGGTGCCTTAGTTGGCCCCATTTGAAAGAGAGCCGTGCAAATCTCCTCGTCAGAGAACGGTGTTGTTAGTTTTGCATTCATCTCCTCCGTAACATGACCCTGTATGTGCTGCAGAACGTTTTCTTTGTTGTGTGATCCTTCAGAAGCGAAGAGATGCTCATAAAACTGTGCTGCCATCGCTCGCATCTCGTCGTCGTCAGTGCACTTCGTCCCATCGTCCCTCCTCAACGCCTTGACCGTGTTCTTTCGTTTGCGGTGCGAAGCGCGGTTTTGAAAGTATTTTGTGTTCTGATCTCCTTCCGTCAGCCAGTCCACTCTCGACCGTTGTTTGTGGTACACCTCTTCTCTCTCATAGAGCTCATGTAACTGATCTTCGATTTCCTTTACTTCCTGACGATAGCCCGTCCTAGCAGCTCGTTCCTTCGCATCCACTAGTTGCGCCTTTAGGTGGCCAATCTGTTTTTTAATTGACCCAAAAACCTTTCGACTCCACTCTTGCATGGCCTTGGTCGTTTCCATTAGTATGCTGCATGTCGACCCCAACTGCTCACCTTGCTGATTGGGTGTGCGGGCTGCATCCCATGCAGCGGCCACCATCCCGTCGTACCCGTCTTAGGCCATTTGTGCGGGCTGCTTGTTCGAATCGGGCTAATTTTTTTTAAATAATACATTTTTTAATTAATTTTCATAAATATTACGCTGGGTAATTTTTTTCAAAAATAATACACCGTCGGCCCGCTGCAGGCCGAATGGGCCTAGTCGGCCCACAGCAGGCCGATTGGACTCCAGTCGGCCTACAGCTGGCCGACTGGCCCCTGTCGGCCCACTGTGGGCTGACTGGAGCTAATTGGCTCGCTGTGGGCTAATTGTTTTTGCAAAAAAAGTAGGCATAAAAAAATATGTTTAAAAAAATATTAATCATGTAATTAAAAAATGTTAAACGTGTATAAAAAATGTTCCTGATGTATACAAAAAATGTACAATATATATGCAAAAAAGTTGACTAAAAATATGTTTTAAAAAGTGTTAATCATGTATTTAAAAATTGTTAAATGTGTGTATAAAAAATGTTCCTTATCTATACAAAAAATATAGAATGTGTATGAAAAAAAGTTGACACCAAAAAAATATGTTTGAAAAAAATGTTAATCATGTATTTGAAAAAATGTTCCTTATCTATAAAAAAAATATAGAATGTATATGAAAAAAAGTTGACACCAAAAAATATGTTTGAAAAAAATGTTAATCATGTATTTGAAAAAATGTTCAACGAGTACACAAAAATGTTTCATGTATTGGAATGAAAGGTTAAACGTGTATAAAAAAATGTTCCTGCTCCGGATCCGGTATGGGTGCATCACGGACCTAAGTATGATTGGTTGCTCTTTTTATATGGAACTGGAACATTTTTTTCAAACATATTTTTTTGGTGTCAACTTTTTTCATACACATTCTATATTTTTTGAATAGATAAGAAACATTTTTTATACACACATTTAACAATTTTTAATTATGTATTTGAAAAAATGTCAACTTTTCAAACATATTTTTTTGGTGTCAAATTTTTTTCATACACATTCTATATTTTTTATATAAATAAGGAATATTTTTTATACACACATTTAACAATTTTTAAATACATGCTTAACACTTTTTAAAACATATTTTTTATGTCAACTTTTTTGCATATATATTGTACATTTTTTGTATACATCAGGAATATTTTTTTATACACGTTAAACATTTTTTAATTACATGATTAACATTTTTTAAACATATATTTTTTATGCCTACTTTTTTTGCAAACAATTAGCCCACAGCGAGCCAATTAGCAGCCCACAGTGGGCCAACAGGGGCCAGTCGGCCAGCTGTAGGCCGACTGGAATCCAATCGGCCTGCTGTGGGCCGACTAGGCCCACGGGCCGACGGTGTATTATTTTTGAATTTTTTTTATCCAGCGTAATATTTATGAAAATTAATTAAAAAATGTATTATTTAAAAAAAATAGCTCGAATCGGTACGGGGACATTTGTTATGGCAGATATCAGATGGGGGACGATATTTTAAAGACCTTTGCCCCTGGATCCATCGAATTTGGCTTTGGGTCGAAAGCTCCTCCTCATTGTCCTGTAGTGCGTGTGCATGCAGACGGTCGCCAGTCCAGACCAGTCCAGGAGGCTCCAGCAAGCTGAAGACGAAACGGACCTCGCGTCGGTGAGGGGCTGGGGCCACGACTGGACAAGGAGAGATAAGGCGGTGCGGCCCCAGGTGAGATAAGGCACTGCGACGGTCTGGCCTGTGCGTGGCTGGCCACCGGAGACGAGACGATGGCGCGCGCCGGCCGGCCTCAGGGAGGTACACGCGCGCGCGCCTGGTCACGGGGACACACGGCCGGGGCGATACGCATTGCACGGAGCCGTACCGCGCGTGTGGCGACGCACCGGCACACCTGGATTTGAGTACGTGACCAGACTGGACTTTGGTCATGGCCAAGAGCCGGTTCGAACCTCTTCATGAATCACAGTACAGACCTGTGGAGGACGGGGTTCCGACTTCGGAGGACTGTAGTACTACTAAGGTGTGTACATATAATTCTGGAGTCACACTTAGAGCAAGTATAATAATGCCTAGTCAGCTGGCTACAAGCCGTTCCACCTCAGACAAAGTTCAGCTGGAGGAAAGAGAAGACAGGAGAGAGAAGGGAGCGGGCGCTCCGTGAGTCGCCGGCTGTAGCGCAAGGCTCGAGACAAAGAAACTGCTTGCAAGGGCTTAAAGCTAGCGCAACTTCCTCCTCTCCAATCAATTGCATTTTTCTTTCTGCCATGCATGTAGACATTAATTACTATAACTAATGCCTACAGCCAGCTTTGTTATACGAGAGTTTTTTCTTGGTGGCTACAAGTGACCTGGCATTCATATAGAGCCCGTTGCCGGCTCTTCTATTAACCATGCTCTTACGCATACTGGTGATTGGCACAGCGCGCAGATCCCAGAGCGTATTTATCGTCGCAATTGCATCTCGCGCGCACGTACACTGCACTGCACAGCATGGCCCTGGCCCGAATCGGCCAGATGCGTTGAAGATCAATCAAGGCGTGCGGCGGAGCGCATCCCATACGCCGACAGCTAATTTTTTTAAATAATACATTTTTTATTAAATTAGAGAAATATTACGCCGAAAATATTATTTTCAAAAATAATACACCGTCGGCCCCGCTGCAGGCCGACTGGACCTAATCGGCCCACAGCAGGCCGATCGGCTAGCAACAGGCCGACCGCAGGCCCGGCTGGCACGCGGCGGCCTCTGGTTGGTCGGGCCACGTCGCGAGGGGGAGGGAGTGGGCTGTCGGCGTGGGTGCGCCCCTGTCGGCCTACCGCGGGCCGATCGGCCAGCTGCTGGCCGACAGGGTGCTGCCACCTCGCGCAACTGGCCGGCCCGTGCCTTATCCTCCCCTTCCTCCCTTCTTCTTCTCCCCTTCCTCCATTCTTCTTCTGTTCTTTTGTGTTCTTACCTTCTCCTCTCTCTACACAAAAATGCCACCAATTTATACACCTAAATGAGCAAGTTTTTCGCGATTTTGGCACCGTGAATGGATTCAACTCAGTTAGGGCAGCCAAAAGAGGTCTCGATCTACTGATGGGGTAGCTCGTGGTGGTCGTGGTGAGCATTTTGGTGGAGGTGGTGGTGGTGAAGTTGGGGCAGTGTGGTGGAGGTGAAGCTGTTGTTCGTCGTTCTTCGTTGGAGGCGGAGCACCGACAGTTTGGTGGCCGCCATTCGTCGTTCTTCGTTCGCACGCACGCTTCAATGGTATATTTCAGCCCATATTTTATTTTTCGTAGGTGCTCCGGTAGTATTTGTTAATATGTTTCGATGTGAAATAAATTAGGTGTGCGATTATTGTTATTTGCCCCGGTAGTATACGTAAATATATTTAGATGTCAACTAATTAGTTGTGTAAAAATGTGTAGTTGCTCCGGTAATAATCCGTACTATATGTGGATGTCAAGTATTTAGAAGTGTCAGTATATGTAGTAGTTCCGGAAAAAAGGTCCGTAATATAGGCAGTCCAGTCAAATATATTAATCTGTCAATATTTGTAGTTGCTACGGCAAATATTCGTAATATACTTGTAGGTGGGTGAATTGTATTAGTTGCTCCGTTAATATTCTGTAATATATAGCTAGGTAATATATAGACATGTCTAATATTTGTTAGTGGGGATATTAAGTTGTTGCTTAATACTTGTATTTCGTTGTTGAAAAAAAATAGGTGAGTCGAGATGTCCGATGTAGTGAAGTTCAGATTTTACTACGGTCCTGGTACTGTCCAAACAACTAAGTTGGGAGCAGATCTGAGTGAATTTACTCACATAGAGGTGCCAATGAGCGCACCACAAACATGGTCTGTCAGTCAGTTGAAAAAATGGATTGCGGCAAGTTTAGGTCTTGATACTGAAACACACACCGTCGGTGTTCATGCATTGTGGACACGGTCAAGTTCAAAAATTTACTTTTATTTGAGGCCAATAGAGGGAGACTCCGATTGGGTGCGGTGGTTACAAGGTTGTGAACGAAGGGGATGCAATCCTGTTGCTTTAGTGCTTCCCGTCGTGAAGGAGGTCACTGCACATGAAGGCGAGGGTGGCTACGAAGGACAGAGCAGTCAGGTAGAAGGAGGAAATGCTTATGGTTACGAACAAGGACAGAGCAGTCAGGTAGAAGGAGGAAATGCTTATGGTTATGAACAAGGGCAGAGTAGTCAGGTAGAAGGAGGAAATGCCGATGGTGATTACAATGGCGAGGTGGACGCTGACGAGGTAGATGGGCACATGCAGAACCAGATGGAAGAAGAAGACACCGATGTTGAAAGGGGTCATGCCGATGATTCTGACGAGTCAGATGAAGAAGAAAATGCAGAGGAGGTCCCGAATCCTGCATGGTGGAATCATGACTTATCATCTGCAATGACCGTGAATGATGGACATGATTCAGCCTGGCAATATCACCAGAACAATATTGCGACGGGTGCTATGTATCCGAACAAGCAAGCCCTGAAGGATGCAATAATTAATTGGGCAATGTCCATGCAAAGGGTTTTCACAGCTCAGGTGTCCAGTCAGAAATTCCTGACAATGGTATGCAAGAACGCAGATTGTCCCGCCAGGGTGCACGGCTTTCTCCCTAAGTATGGCACAAGTTGGGTGATAAGTGACTTAGTTAATCACACTTGTCTTATTTCCTGCATCCCTCAAGATCATGCCAACCTTTCATCCACGCTTATTGCTCGATTGTTTTATGATGAGATAGTGCAGGGCAAAGCTATGGAAGTGAAGGCAGTCCAGACAAAAGTCTTCGCCAGGTTCAAGTACAGAATTTCTTATGGCAAGGCATGGAGGGCTAAGCATGCAGCGCTTGAGAGGAGATTTGGTTCTTATTTTGATGCATATGACTCTGTTGTCCACCTCCTCCACACCCTGCAGCAGCGGAATTCAGGCACCTATATCGATATCCAAGACATGTTCATGCCAGAGTTCCCAACTGTGAGGGTGTTGCATCGTCTCTTTTTCTCTTTCGGTGTATGCATCGAAGCTTTCAGGCATTGCCGACCGGTGATATGTGTTGACGGTACTTTTCTCACAGCCAAGTACAAGGGTCAGATCCTGACAGCCATAGGTCAAGACGGCCAAAATCAAGTCGTCCCACTGGCATTTGCTTTTGTGAAGAGTGAGAACATTGAAAGTTGGACATGGTTCTTCAGGCAGTTGAAAATATCAGTTATGAAGGAGAAGCCCAATGTGTGGATCCTTCATGACAGGCATGCAGGTATACTCAGTGCGATAAGGACACTGACAAACCCAGGCCCTGAGGAACAAGTTCCATGGCAGGACTTGCAGAGCCGTTGGTGCATGCGCCATCTGGGGGCAAATTTCTTCTCGCAGTTTAGAAATAAGAACCTGATGAATCTGTTCAAAAAACTCTGCAAGCAGAACCAGTTATGGAAGTACAATTTGATACGCGACAGACTTAATGTGTGCATGCAGAGACACGTGAGGGACAGGAAAGCTGCAAGAGATGCAGCGGTGAGGGCACATGTTGAAGCAGTAGCTGCACGGTTGGCAACAGAAACAGCGGCCGTGGAGGAGGAGCCTGTTGGGCTATGTGACCTGCCAGGCTTTGACCCACCTGGTACTAGGAGAAGGCTCGGGAGGTCGATTAAAACCTTCGAGCAGTGGATAGAGCATGAGCCTCTGGAGAGGTGGTCTTTGCTACATGACACACATGGAGCAAGGTACGGTGTCATGACAACGAACCTCGCGGAAACATACAACTTTGTCCTCAGAGGAAACCGGGCATTGCCACTTACAGCCATCGTTGAGGGTATTTTCTATGGCACCGTCAAGTATTTCAGAGACAGACGTCAAAAAGCAGAGCAACATATCTTGAACAACCCAAA
Organism: Triticum aestivum; assembly: GCF_018294505.1. Lineage (NCBI taxonomy): Eukaryota > Viridiplantae > Streptophyta > Magnoliopsida > Poales > Poaceae > Triticum > Triticum aestivum. The sequence continues at coordinate 540,194,497 of NC_057814.1, forward strand.
TACACGGTACTGTGAAAGAGTCACGAAGTACATGGACAACAAGATGCAAAAAGCTAGGTCACACACTGTAGTCGCCATCGGTAATCAAGAAAGAAGGTTTGAGGTCCGCTTAGCCAACAACAAATTCGGATGTGCAAATGAGTTGAGGACGCATGAGGTGAAAAATGGCAATGAAGCCTGGCCAACGTGTGAGTGCACATGCAATAAAACGAAATTGCTTCACCTACCTTGCTCACATGTACTTGCTGCTTGCGGGCAGCTTGGAATGGACGCAATATCGTTTGTGTCTCCATTTTTTCTGAAAGAGTCTGTCCTCAATACCTGGACATGTGAGCTGATGGGTTTTCGATCAATGGGTAATTTCACGTCCACGTCTAGCACATCAGCCGACAACCAGGCTACCCCGTCCTGACCAACCTGGCAGTTCTACGTGGCACCCGCAGCACTATGGTCCCACGTCGAGCTTCGTGTTTTCTCCACAGCCACAGCAACACGGTCCCTCGTTGAGCTTCGTGTTATCTCCACAGCCACAGCAGCACGGTCCCTCGTCCAGTTTCGTGTTTGAGCCAGAGCAGACGTCACAGCCAGCAGGTATGTGTCTTCATATTTATTGTTTTCAATATTAATTGACGCGACCTCATTCTTCATGATGAAACGTTCCATCGCGTAGGAGCCTATGAATATCAGGCGTCTATGTCGGCATCACATGATACGTGCGGGAGTGATCAACATCCCGAGGACAACATACAGGCTCAGATGTCGCAGCACACCCAGTGGATGAACATGTTTTTGACTCCTCCACCAGGCCCCACACAGGATACACAACATGACCAGGGAGAGTCTGAGATTCTTCCTCGTCACATTAGGGCACCCGACAGGTTGGGATGGTCGCCGCTTCCAGATCCGCCTCCCCGCCAGGCCAGACGTCGTCACTGACGCTTCTATCTATCAGTAGAGACATTACCATCTATTTCTGTGTGAGACTTATGTCTATTCTATGTATGAGACAAATGACTATGTACTTATGTACGAGACATATGCCTACTCTATTTTAGTACTCTGTTATCCGAACTACAAGATCATATTTAGATAGAACATAATATTCATACAACGAGACATTACAAACAACTAGATAGAACTACATCTAAATTAAATGGTACGTAACTGAACTCACAACATACAGCATAAAAACTACATGAAGTCATCATCGTCATCCTCGATCGATGCAGAACTCTTGCCCTTCGACGATGAAGAACTCTTGCCCTTCGACGATGAAGAACTCTTGCCCTTCGATGATGAAGAACCCTTTCCCGCCATATGTTCGCGCCAACTATTTCCCGCCACCCGTTTCCCGCCACCCATTTCCCGCCAACCATTTCCCGCCAACCCTTTCCGCCATACCGCAGTCGTTCTTTCCCGCCATTTTCTCCTCTCTACCTATAAAACCCCCTTCAGACGGAGGTGGATAAGCATTGCAGTGTGGTGGTGGTGAAGTTGGGGCAGTGTGGTGGAGGTGAAGCTGTTGTTCGTCGTTCTTCGTTGGACGCGGAGCACCGGCAGTTTGGTGGCCGCCGTTCGTCGTTCTTCGTTCGCACGCACGCTTCAAAGGTATATTTCAGCCCACATTTTATTTTTCGTAGGTGCTCCGGTAGTATGGCTAAGGGGTAGGTTAGGTACTCAATGCGATTTGTGTGTTGCAGATGGCTAAGGGTACTCAGTGGGTGCTTAGCCCTATTGTTCATGTCCAAGGCTTTTCTCCAAGTGTTGTGCAAGTTCGTGAAGTGGACCTCACTTTTGATTGGTTGAAGACTAAATTCATGTTGAAGCAAGGGTTGAAGGAAGACGATTTTGTGTACTACGTCAGCAGGAAGCAGTCAGATGGCCCTGGGGAAAGAAAATTGATTGACATAACTGATGATGGCAAGATTCAAGAAATGCTGAGCGAATGGGAATGGAAAAGGGTTGTTGAGTTGCATTGCTACAGGAAACCGAGTTATATGTGATGAATTTGTCATTCGAGATCCGCCTCTCCGCCAGGCCAGACGTCGTCACTGACGCTTCTATCTATCAGTAGAGACATTACCATCTATTTCTGTGTGAGACTTATGTCTATTCTATATATGAGACAAATGACTATGTTTTTATGTACGAGACATATGCCTACTCTATTTTAGTACTCTGTTATCCGAACTACAAGATCGTATTTAGATAGAATATAATATTCATACAACGAGACATTACAAACAACTAGATAGAACTACATCTAAATTAAATGGTACGTAACTGAACTCACAACATACAGCATAAAAACTACATGAAGTCATCATCGTCATCCTCGATCGATGCAGAACTCTTGCCCTTCGACGATGAAGAACTCTTGCCCTTCGACGATGCAGAACCCGGAAGTGGCGGCATGAAGATATCATCTTCGTCCTCGCTCTCCTCAGTCCATAAACATGGATTATTTGCTGCAATCCTTCTGAAAGTTTCACTCTTCGGCACCACTACCTTCTTCCACCTGTCATGCAAACTAAGAAGTTCTTTACGTACCTCCTCATAGGTCCTTTCAGGCCACCCAGACCTACGTAATTGGTGAGCCAACTCATTCATTATGGTGTCACTACCGGTGAGTTCGTCCCATGGAACTATCCTATTATCCATCCTGAAATCGGTAGCTAGCCTCAGAAGAGTCCTGCTCATCCCAGGGTGAAAACTACGATCGAAAGGATAATGGGACATCTCAACTACACTACACTGCAATGCTTATCCACCTCCGTCTGAAGGGGGTTTTATAGGTAGAGAGGAGAAAATGGCGGGAAAGAACGACTGCGGTATGGCGGGAAAGGGTTGGCGGGAAATGGGTGGCGGGAAACGGGTGGCGGGAAATAGTTGGCGCGAACATATGGCGGGAAAGAACGACTGCGGTATGGCGGGAAACGGGTGGCGGGAAATAGTTGGCGCGAACATATGGCGGGAAAGGGTTGTGCGGAATACGTCATAGTTTTACAAAAAAAACCAGGGATCATTCGAAAAAAAAATGATGGCATGCACCAGTCGGCCCACAGCAGGCCAACTGAGCCTAGTCGGCCCACTGCAGGCCGACTGGACCCTGTCGGCCTGCTGCTGGCCGACTGGACTTGATCTGGTGGCCGACAGCCCAATCGGCCAGCAGCAAGCAGATGGGCAACCAGTCGGCCTGCTGTGGGCCGATTAGGTCCAGTCGGCCTGCAGCGGGCCGACGGTGTATTATTTTTGAAAATAATATTTTCGGCGTAATATTTCTGTAATTTAATAAAAAATGTATTATTTAAAAAAAATTAGCTACGCCGACAGGGGTCTGAATCCCTTCGGAGGCGAGATCAAGTCCTGCTTAATGGCGATCCAAGGGGCAGTGGTACCAGCGTCACCTTTCAACTCCACTTGAATTCGCTACACCGGCTGGATCGATCCCTCTGGCTGTGCCCATCGAGTGAGCTGGCAAGGTACGATCCATCAAGCGGCCTCCGATCTCATTGACCCCACCCTTCCAACCATTCCATGGAATCATGGGTACATAAATATGATTTGCATCATCATACTACACATTTTTAAAAATTAAATCATCATACTATATCATTTTAGCTGGCTAAAGATCATACTACATTAATACATTTATCTGTCAGAACCATTTTGGCTTACTAATTTGTCACTCTCACTACCGGAAAATCCGCGTTTGCCGAGTGTTGGGCCCTTTGCCAAGTGCATTTTATCGAGCACTCCGCAAATAAGGTCTTTGCCGAGTATTAACAGCAAAACACTTGGCAAAAACAAGGAACTCAGTAAAAAAGAGCTTTGCCGAGTGTTACACTACGCAAAGCAAGGTGTATGTGTGTGTGTTTTGTGGTACTTGGTAAATCTTTCTTTTCTTTCTTTCTTTTGTACAGTATTTGTGAGTGAGGCGTTTTGGCTCTCAGGAGCATCTGCACCTGCGCTGAATAAAAAAAATCAAAACAAATACTAGAAAAATTCAAAAAATTCCAATTTTTTTGGCATGATAGATAATTTGGTGCGTGATGTCCGGTCCAAATTTCAAATCATTTGGACATCTGAGTAGCTCTCGGCAAAAAAGACAAATTTAGGGTCTGTTAAATAGTGTACTGTTCATATACTGTTTTGACCCAATTTGTCTTTTTTGCTGAGAGCTACTCAAATGTCGAAATGCTCTGAAATTTGGAGCGCATCTCACGCACCAAATTATCTACCATGCAAAAATAGTTTGGACTTTTTTGAATTTGTTTGAATTTTTTATGAATTATTTCTTAACCGGGTGCAGATGAGCCCGGGCTCAGAATTGGATATTCGAGTATTTGTTTTCAATTATCCTTTTTATGTTTTTGTTATTTATTATAGTATTTGTTTCTCTTTTTCTTATCATATCTTTCCCACTCTTTATTTTCTTTTGTAGGAATAAGTGCATTTTCTAGGCATTTAGTGCATGTAAGTCAAATTTGAATTGCAATTGCATGAAAAAGTTTGCAAATTTGGATTGAAAATCCTATTTGTGATCTTCAATCTATGTTTAAGCCTTATCTAAGAGAAGGAAATGAATTACAAACAAGAGGGTCCCAAGATTCGACCCCCAACACGAAGGTTACTAATATTTTAATTTCAAAAAATGCAAACAAACTCAGAAAAATCAAAATTGGCATGGCGCTACCATATGACACCTATTGTGGAATAAATTTGAAACGATTTCACAAACTTTGTGACATAGACTGCTTAGAAATCAGACCCTCTTCGAGGAAGAATCGTGGTTTCGAGAGCGAACTTGTTAGGTTGAAGGCAAAGTGACGGTTACTTCACCTGTTGACCTTCAAAAAAATCCTATGCTCAAGATACACCATTATTTTTTCTGCAAAAAAAAAGATGCACCATTATTTGACACATGGCATATTTTGGTCTTTTCGGATTTCTTTTCTATATTGAAGTCAACTAAGTGCATGTAAGTCAAACCTGTATTGCAATTGCACGAAAAGTTTGTAAAATTGGATTGAAAATGCTATATTTGATCTTTAGTCTATGTTGGGGCCTTAACTAAGAGAACGAAATGAATTTCAAACATGAGGGTGCCAAGACTCGACCCCCAACGTGGAGGTTTGGAATTTTAATTTTGAAAAATGCAAAGGAAGTCAGTAAAAAGATCAAAATTTACATGGTGTCATCATATGACACCTATAGGCCGTGTATAAATTCGAGAAGATTGATGAGGAGGAGAAAGCTGGATGAAAGCTTGTGTTGTGTGAGTGGAACGAGCAGGGATGAGGGGTTTATATAGTGGTCTGGAGATAACCCTGGCGTGCCGGATGGTTTGGTGCTGCTACGAAATGTAGACGAGTTTGCCAGCCCGGTGAGTGTAATACGTGTGAGTTGGCGCCAGACGAGAGGAGAGGAGACAATGCGTGCGTGCAGGTCGGCTCTCTACGTAGCTTGTGATGGACAATGAGAGGGTTGGCACGGCGATGCCACAGGCAGACAGGCTCGCGTACGTACAGCAGTAACACATTAAAACCGATCGAGACGTGCAGCAGATTTCTGGATGCAACGGCTCCTAATCTGTAGCCATGGCCCTGTGTTTTTTTGCACGGCCAGGGAGATCTAGAGAGCTGGAAGGTAGAGCCAATGTCGAATTCGAGCATGCAATAGATCGATCGAGCCGGTGTAGCGAATTCAATTTGACTCAAAAGGTGACGAGTACGAGTGGCTCCCTCCCTCGATCGTCAATTCGCCATTCATTGTACGCGTCTGGCTCCAGCCGGGGCCATGCAATGTACTCCTACGTGCGTGCACCGGCGACGTTCATTCATTCTTTTTTTTAACATCGATACAGACACAAGCGCTCATATACGCGCGCATATATTCACCTCTATAAACGCACACACGCACACCGTACCCCTATGAGCACCTTTGAAAGACTGAGCCGGCATATCATCTTGAAATTTACGAAGTCACCGTAGGCACCTCGTCGTCGACGGGAACGTCTCCTCTCACTGAATGCGCATCACCGAAAATCCTGAAATAAATGCGAACACCAGAATTTGAACTCTTGTGGGCGGGGATAGCACAGTCCCTCTGACCATACAACCACAAGTTGGTTCGCCGACGTTCATTCATTCGTGGGCCGTGTTAATCATCAGTGGCCGTAATTGCTGTCAATCATCAGCAGCCGTATGATTGTACCGGCTCCCATATTATATGGACACAACAACCTTCGTCCTTCGAGGTGAACGCTAGTAAAAGTAAAGCAATATCACAGATCTGCACATGATTTTTTTAATAGTCACCGGGGAAAGACTCTTCACGTGAATATATTTCACAGTGACCATAATGCCATAAGATTGATCCAGTTTATAAGAAAACCAGATCAAAAGAAGTCTAAAATAAATCCTCAATGTAGAGACCGACACAAATGAACCCTGAAAGTGTGACCCTGAAGGTTGTATATATCGTAGAGATAACAAGATTAAATAATAGGAGGAATGATATACCCAATTCTTGACACGTCAAAAGGCTAAACAAAAAGCTACAGTGACAAATTTATGTCATCACACTAGTGCAGAACCGGGCTTTAGCGCCGGTTCGTAAGGGCCTTTAGTGCCGGTTCTGCAACCGGCACTAAAGAGTGGAGACTAAAGCCCCCCCTTTACTACCGGTTCGGCACGAACCGTCGCTAAAGTGCCACCACGTGGCACGAGCCAGGCCCGGGTGCTGATAGACCATTAGTACCGGTTGGTAGCACCAACCGATACTAAATGTTTGGGGGGGTTAGTTTTTATTTTTATTTTTCCATTAATTTTGTGTTTTCCATTTAATTCTTTTTTGTTTGCTGGTATTTTACGATACTACATATTGTACACGTTATGCATATATATAAATAGATTTTCTCGTAGAACCGATCATATATATATAATCGAATGTCTCACAACCATCATTAATTATTCACACATACACATGTATATATATACAATTTCTCCTACATGTTGTCTTGGTGCCTTCAGAGCACGATGACAAGTGGTTCATGGGGCGGTAGCGGGTAATAGTATTCTCCTTTGGGATCTATGACCTGGTCGAGCAAAAATCCCGCTATTTCCTCTTGAAGTGCTCGTATGCGCTCTGTTGGTAGGAGCTGGTCCCGCACCTCTTTGAACTGTTAAGAAGGAGATCAATATGCATGTGTATTAGTTGTGTGACTAGATATCGACAATCATGTAAGATTTGTGAATAGTGTTCTGGCAAACGTACCCAGTCCTGTCTATCAGATCTGCTCCTTTCGGACGCCATCATGCGAATGTTCTCGCAAACGTAGTATGCACACACTTCAGTCCCCGACGCCTGCTTCAGGGCCTTTACGAGAATAGAATTTAATCAGATAATTATTAATCAAACATGTTAATTAATTAATGGTATTGAAACAAGAATTAAGAGATGGTAGCTAGCTAGCTAGTACTACTTAATTACTTACCTTGGGTCGATACCAACATAGCTTTTGTCGCCATTTTCTTGGAGTCACCTTGATGTACTTTGCCCAAGCCCTGCCCGCCGGCAAAGAAAATTAATAAAGGGGTTATTAAAAATAGTTCATATCAGGAAATGAAGAACTAAATAGGCCGAGATATAGTTAATAATGATTGAAATAACCTATCGACTATCCCCTTCACGATGCTGTAGTCACTATCTTTTTTAAGTAGTGAGTCTAGTACTTCAACTTTTCCTTCGTCAACTTTAATGTCTAACAAGATCCAGTGAAAGCTGCATGCGCATATGTTTGCATGTATAAATTAAGCGGGCATGTGCATAACACTAATCAACTATAACCCTAAACCCTATACACTTAACATCTAGCTAGTAAGCAAAAACAGAATTTGTAGTACAAAACAGTGTGACTCACTCGAAGTTGTAAGGAAGTAGTATATCTTCATTGCTATTGAGGCGCTTCAAGAACTCTACCATGTTTTTCTCTACATCTTGTCTACACCATTCCAATTTCCATGTGTAATCATTAACGGTATTTGGGTCAATGAACCCAATGCCATAGCGTTCAGCTTTTTTCATTTCATACATCTTCATCCTGCATAATACCACAGAAAAGAATATATAGTGAGGATATATAATTACAGGTAATTAATGATCAATCAATGAGCACTAGAGCTAGCTTGAGACTTAAATTACAGAAAGAAATCACTTACAGACAATAGCAACTGACGATAGATTTGTCGAGTGCATCTTGATTGAATAACTGAAATAGTTCTGAATACTCAACGGACAGAGCTTTCTTATTGAAGTAATGATCTTCCTCGACTTGCACCATGTGGGACTCTCGATTGGAAATCTTGGTAATTTTCATGTACCAATCATGCAATTCATACATTCTCGTTGGGAGGTTCTTGACCTCCTCGGGCTCGACCAAAGGTTGGCCCGGACATATTTCCGTTTTATTTCCTCCTCTCTAAGCGGAGACATGGGCTCGATATCGAGGAGTTGTCCAACAGTGATGTTGAGCATTTCAGCCTGCATTATATGCTCCTCGGTTATTACCACATCGCCCAGCTCGGGAATGTAAACGGTTTGCCCACAATAATATTGGGTGCGCGTACTCTCATGTGTTGTTGGCACAACAAGCGGGGGGGGGGGGGTCGATTGCGCCACCTGTTCTCCCAGCTGGGGAACGGTTTTCCCGCATTTTTTGACAGCTGCTTGTTGGCTCGTTTAGTTTTTGGCTCTTTCCATTCTTGAATGGAGATCGGGAGTTGGTCCTTCACAAGAACTCCGCACTGACGAACGAACTTGTTCGCAATGTTCTTAGGCGTGAGGGGTTCGCCACTAGCTTTGATGGAATCGATGTTGTACTTTACACCCTTCTTCAACTTTTTGCCCGGGCCGCGCTTTGTCCTGCTGTCAGTAGAAGCAGATTTGCTCGATCCGGAGGGCTGAAAGAAGAAAGATCGATTCGTTAATATATCTTCAAATAAAAAAACATGTGATGATCACTAGATGCTTGCTTATATAAATATACCTCACCGGTAGTCTTTGTTATTTCAAGATCAACAATGTATTCGTCATCATAATCATTGTCTGCGTCATCATAATCATAATCATAGTTCATGACTTCATCAGCTCGGTCGTCGAGATCGAATATCTTATCATCACCCTCCCCGGTATTGTTCAGATATTGGGAGCCGTCATTTGCTTCATTCAGATCATCTGGCCTGCTAGGGCTGCGTATGATCTCGAACAGGGCCTCTTCTCCCTCTCTGCCAGTATTGTCCGACATAGCTTTTATTTAACTAATACAGAAGAAATATAAAACAATTTAGTATTCAAATTACAATGCATGGATGCAATCAATAGGAAAAACTGAATCATATAGTACATAATATGCATCGTCTCGAATAATATATAATCTCGAATACATCGTCTCGAATAATATATAATCTTGAATACATCACTGGCTAGGTAGCTAATAAAGATCGAATACTATAGAAGAATCTAGGCCACTCGCGGTTCCTGGGGCGCGGGCGGTGGACACCCAAAGACAAGGAACCATCACAGCATCATATCTCCGGTCATCTGCCCAAAGAACCTGCCAGGTATTGGAGAACCTGACGTCCATAGCAGCCATGTAGCGATGGACGTGCTCGTCCTCCTCCCTGACACGACGACGCACCACCTCCGGCGGGGCCGGCTCCCTCTGCACCGAATGTGGCCCACGCGAACGCCACCAAAGGAGATCAGGGTCGACGACGGGACCCGAGGCCGGGTTCCTCACCAAGCGGCGCACCCCTCCAGGTAGCACCTCCCAATGCCAGCCAGGCGGAGCCCAATCCCAGACATGGGTCAGCCGGACGTCGTCGCGAACGGGTCGACGGCAAGGATGCGGGCCGGGCATCGTCGAGAACAAATACTATATTCCCGCAAAAACTAACATTTTTTAAATGATTGGATTGTGATAACTAAAATTCTATATGCAAATTATAACAATTTGACATTAATCTAATTCATCTAACTAAAACTAATTCTAAAATTTGTAACATTTCTATATATATAACTAACATTTCTATAACATTTCTAATATTTCTATAACTAAAAAACAAAAAAATTACTAACATTTCTATAAATATTTTTATAACTTAAAAACAGAAAAATTTATAACATTTCTATATAACTAACATTTCTAATATTTCTATAACTAAAAAACAGAAAAATTTCTAACATTTCTATAACTAAAAAACAGAAAAATTTCTAACATTTCTATAAATATTTATATAACTAATTTGTGTGTGGACATGGCGGCCGGGGTAGGCGCTCGTCGGCGAGGCGAGGCGACGGGGTGCGGCGACGGGCGGCGATGACGCGGATGGCGACGATGGGGACGGGGACGGGGCGGCGACGACGGGGACGGGGACGGCCGGGGCGGCGACGACGGGGACGAGGCGGCAACGGGGGCGTCGACGGGGGCGGCGGGCGACGGGGCAGATGTCAGGACCCCGATTCCAAGTCACATCGATCTAGCCGGTAACACCTCATACTACTTTGCGGCCTCACGCGGTATTCCCACGGGTGTCGCCTTACCATGGCCCGGGACCGTTTGCGTCTTTTGGCTCACGTATATGATAGTGTCGCTAGCATCCATATGACAGAGAACCCGGGCCGACATGACTAGTCGTGAACCCAAAGTGGCACTAACTTACGGGGACAGGCATACATGAATCAACATCGAGCATGTCGGTCAGCAGCGTGCGAATCCGGGCTGTAGCACTGGGCTAACAGGACTCCGGTGAACCGGGCTGTAGCAGGCTAGGCAGGACTCCGGATGTCACCGCATGACATTTCCCCGAAGGGACAGACACAGGAACGAAGTGAATCACATGCCGACCAGTCAAGTGTTCCGGAGCAGTAGTGCTGGGCTAGTAGGACTCCGGTGAACCGGGCTGTAGCGGACTACTATGGCTCATGGAAGCACAAGACTACATTTCCCCATAAGAGAGGCTACCAAGGATAAACAACTAGGTTGTCGGATCCCACACATACCAAGCATTCCAATCATACACACAATATGCTCGATATGTGCAAATACAACATGGCATCACAACAAGACTCTACGACTCAGAGTATTTATTCATTAGGCTCTGAAGAGCGAGATATTACAAACATAGGTCTCATGACCCAACATTCAGAGCATACAAGTCAAAGCACATGCGGAAGCTTAACATGTCTGAGTACAGACATCTACAAATGAAAAAGGCTGAGAAGCCTGACTATCTACCAGATCCTGCCGAGGGCACAAGATCGTAGCTGAGGTATCAAGCTAAACGTCGAAGTCCACACGGAACTACTAGCGAGACTGACGTCTCTCTGCAAAACATAAAATAAGCAAACGTGAGTACAAATGTACCCAGCAAGACTTACATCAGGACTATCTACATATGCATCGGTATCAACAAAGGGGGTGGTGGAGTTTAACTGCAGCAAGCCAGCTTGACTCGGTGGCTATCCTGAACTACGACTGCAAGTAACTCTTTTGAGGTGGCGCACACGAGTCCACATATTCACCATATCAATACACCACTATGGATCCGCTCCCGTCTCCCTACGAGAACGCCATCCATAGCACTCACGCTTATCTTGCGCATTTTAGAGTATCCACTTTCACTTGTCTATGAACTGTACAGGCAACCCAGAAGTCCTTTACCGCGGACACGGCTATTCGAATAGATCATATTAACCCTGCAGGGGTGTACTTCTTCACACACGCTCTCGCCACTTACCACCATGTACACGTCGTGTACCTCGGCAACCTTCAAGCGGAAGCCTGGCGAGGGAGTCGGCCACGACCTGACTAACCACACAAGTCTCTCGTCCAGGTTTATCGCCTATTCGGGTTCCATCCGCAAGGAGATCCGGCCGGGGTGTCGCTCACGGCCCCAAACAATGTGTGCAGGGTTCCCGAGCCCACCATCCGGGTGCCACTCGGTACACCAGGCCACGTGTGCCTAGTCTGTCCCAAGCCCACCTGTACCGGGTGCCACTTGGTAGACTACTAACACTACCTACAAACACCAGAAACTAGTTGCAACTCCTGGACAGAGATCAAGTTGATTAATAAGTCGAGAGGGGTCGAGTTACCGGAACCCAATGTGTGGTAGTAACTGTTCATGGATCACAAACACAGAACTCAGTTCCCGAGGACGGTTTCAATGAGACAACCCACCATGTACTCCTACATGGCCTCTCACCGCTACCTTTACCAAATCGTGTTCACACCCTTAGCTCTCACACAGTAGGACATGTTCACCACTTTCAATTCATCCCCGATGAATCAGACCTGACACAACTCTAAGCAATAGCAGGCATGACAAACAAGCATGAATGAGTAGGCACATCAGGGCTCAGACAACTCCTACTCATGCTAGTGGGTTTCATCTATTTACTGTGGCAATGACAGGTCATGCAGAGGATAAAGGGGTTCAGCTACCGCAGCAAGTAACAGATGAATCGTTGTTGTCCTAATGCAGTAAAAGAGAGCAGGAGCGAGAGAGTGGGATTGCATCGGAATGAACAAGGGGGTTTTGCTTGCCTGACACTTCCGAAGATAGTATAGCTCTTCATCGGTGTCATCGATCGCATCGTCGAAGCAACGTCTACTGAGAGGGGACAACACCGGCAAACAGAGAAGAAACACGATCAATGCAATGCACAATATGATGCATGCTATGACATGGCAATATGAATGTGTTTTGAGCTAATGCAACTAGCAACATATTAAATGGAGTTGGTTTGAACCCTAGGTTCAAATTCAAACTTCATATGTGGAAATTCAAATGCCATTTACATGATTTGTCCTAAACAGCAGCCATAAATTGTTCTAACATGCATGAAAATGGTACAGATGGATAGATTGGATTTTTCTGATCATTTTTCATATATAAATGTTTCCCATCTGAGTTATAGATTATTTTCTATGATTTTTAGAAGTTTTGTGCATTTTCTGGAATTTCCTATATAAGAATAAATCCAGAAATGAGTTATTCCGTCAGCACTGCATCACTGTGACGTCAGCTGGTCAGCGGGGTCGTCCAGGTCAAACCTGACGTGTGGGGTCCACACGTCAGTGTCACTGTTAGTTAACTAACTAATTTAGAGTTAATTAAAAGTTAACCCAGGTTAATTAGCAGGCGGGCCCCACTTGTCACTGACTCAGGGGAGGGGGTCAGCCTGGGTCAAACGGGGTCAACTCGCCGGCGTTTAGCCGCCGGCGAGGCCAGACGCGGCGGCGAACCACGGGTTTGCCCTACGGGGCGCCGTTTGGCGCGCGGAGCACAGCTACGGGATGCGGACGCTCGTCCGCATCCAACCGTGGGGGTGGCGCGGCCGGGGAGTGGCCGGAGTGGCGCCGGCGACGAGTTTTGCGGCGGCCGGAGTCGGCAGAGAGCGGGGACGCGGTTGCGGTGGCCGTGGCGATGTGCGTTTAGCACCTACGGCGTCTACGTGGTGCGGTGAGTACGATGGACGCATGCCCGGGGCCAAATGGTCACCGGAGCAGCACCGGCGACGAGCGCGGGCGACGGCGGGGTTCGGTCCCCGGCGGAGCGACGGCTACAGCGTGCAAATGGAGCGCAGAGGAGGGGGGTTCAGGTCAGTGGCTCACGGCGAGTCGGACGAGCAGGTCAGCGAGCTCGCAGACGGTCTGGAGCGGGCGGTGCGGCGAAGGCGATCTCCGGCGGCCGGAGGTTGAAGAAGAGCTCGGGTCGTCGCTTGGGGCGTTCGGCGTCGCGTGCGTCGACGGAGATGGCGATGGCAATGAGGCGGAGCTTGGGGGCGCGTCGGAGAGGCAAGGGGGAGGCTCTGGCTATGGGTACGGCGATCGGCGGCGACGGGCTCCGCTCGGTGGTGCTCGGGAGAGAGGGCAGGAGAGGGAGAGACACGGGAGAGAGTGAGAGCGGTCCAGGGGGGTGCGTGGCGACGAGGGAGAGATCCAGGGCGAGCAGGCAAGCAGGAGGTGGCCGGCGCGTGCACGCACGGGTCGGGCACACGCCCTCCTGCCTACTGGCAGGAGGTTGAAGACGGTGGCGGCTGCGGTGAGCTGGCTCTGGTGGGCTGGGCCAGCTCCTGGGCCAGCCAGGTGGCTACAGTAGCAGGCCACAGGTGGGTGCAGGTAAGTCCTCGCTTTTTTTATCTCTTTTAATTCCTGTTTTCTATTTTGTTATTTTGTTCTGGGCTTTATTAAAGATGCCAGGGCATTTCCAAAAATCATGAAACTAATCATGGCTACTGTTTAGAATATATCCAACAGTAAACATTTTAGTTTATGATTATTTGAGCATTTAAAATATTTAATATCATTTAAATGCCCAAATGCAAATACTATATGATTTAATTCAGAGCCCAAATATGTCATGGAAAAATGTGCAGCACCTCTGGTTATTGTTTCCAGCATTTTCCAGAAATGATGAACATTTTTAAAAGCCATTTGGAAACACTGAGAATATTTTAGTTGAACCTAGTGAATTCCTTTGATGCTAGGGTTTAGGCAATCCCCATTTCAATTTTCTGCAAAAATTCAAACATGATGCACACATGAAGCTAGCCTAGTGCAATACGAGAAGCTAGGGATGTGACAGCAGAGGAGAAGAAGCAGATGAAAACTGACAAAATTTGTAAGTCCTGGTTATATAGGATGGGCCTTTAGTACCGGTTGGAGCCACCAACCGGTACTAAAGGTCACATTTGGCCAGCCCAAGCGGCGGGAAGCGCACACCTTTAGTACCGGGTGGTGGCACCAACCTGTACTAAAGACCCCCCTTTAGTACCGATTGGAGCCACGACCCGGTACTAAAGGGGTGCGGTGGCGCAGGTGCGGTGCGGGCAGGTTTAGTCCCACCTCGCTAGCCGAAGGGCACCGCACCATCTTATAAGCCCTGTCGCGGCAGCTGTCTCGAGCTCCTCTCTATTGCAGGCCTTCTGGGCCTACCTGTTCTGTGCTGCCCTGTGGGCCTATTGGGCCTTTGCGGGCCTGCATCCTGGCCCAACAACAGGTTGGGTTTCTAGTCGTATGCAGGTCGCTTTGGCCCAGTAGGCGGCCTTTTTTATTTTCTTATTTTTTTGCTTTCTTTATTTTTGTTTTATTTATTTTTGAGTTGTTTTTTGCTGTATTTAGAGTTTCTTTGTGAATATTTTTTCTTTAGGTACAAAAAATTACAAACTTTCTATTAGTGCTGGTAGTTTACAAATTTGAATAGTTTTGAATTATTTGAAATTTGTGTGAATCACTAGTTTGTGAATAACTTAACTTTGAAAATAGATTTTTCAGTGATTCTTTTTTCTTATGTTTAATATTACTGTGTTTTATCATTATATTCGATTTGGTAATGCTTAGGTTATTTAAAAAATGAAATGCCTTTGTAACGGATGAGTTTTCGTCCGAAACCCTGATACTTCGAAAGAATTTGTCCATTTTGTACACGAAGTGCATCTAGTTTTTGCGGTAACCCTCTCTACTTTTTTGCACATGCTATATGGGTGAAATTATGATACCATGCCAACTTTCAACCTTTTCTGAGTTCATTTGAAATGCTTTTCAATTTCATGGTCATTTAGCTGAAAAAAATCAGTAAATGCATGAAAGAATTTGTTTGCACATAAAATTTCTTCACGTTTCAAATGCCAAAACACATAACTACCCTAACTATTACAGAGATTTCCTCCTGGTGTGAAACACAGAAGAAAGTGATGATAGTGAAGCCGATCACTTCCCAGATCTTTGGGCGTGAAACATTTTCTTCGCGTGTGTCCCTTTGCGCCGTAGCCATGGAAAATCTTCATCATTTAACTGGATGCTCGGGTCAATATTCACTGTGAATGGAGCAATTTCATCAAACTTTTCATAATCTTCTGACATGTCTGACTTGTCATCCACTCCCATGATGTTTCTCTTCCCAGAAAGAACTATGTGGCGCTTTGGCTCATTGTATGATGCATTCGCTTCCTTATCTTTTTTTTTCTCAGCTTGGTAGACATATCCTTCACATAGAAAACCTGTGCCACATCATTAGCTAGGACGAATGGTTCGTCTGCATACGCAAGATTGTTGAGATCCACTGTTGTCATTCCATACTGCGGGTCTTCCGTTACCCCATATCGTGTCATATTGACCCATTTGCACCGAAACAAAGGGACCTTCAAACCACGTCCATAGTCAAGTTCCCATATCTCCTCTATGTAACCATAATATGTTTCCTTTCCCGTCTTGGTTGTTGCATCAAAGCGGACACCACTATTTTGGTTGGTGCTCTTCTTATCTTGGGCGATCGTGTAAAATGTATTACCATTTATCTCGTACCCTTTGAAAGTCATTATATTCGAAGATGGTAACTGGGACAGCGAGTACAGGTCATCTTCAATAGAGGTGTCATGCATGGTACGTGTCTGCAACCAGCCGGCGAAACTCCTGGTTTGTTCACGTGTAATCCAGTCATCAGACCGCTCCGGGTGTTTGGAGCGTAGAAAATTCTTGTGTTCGTCCATATACGGAGCCACCAAGGCAGAGTTCTGTATAACTGTGTAGTGTGCTTCAGTGAGAGAATGTCCGTCCATAAATATTTTTTGATTCCCTCCTAGCGTGCCTTTTCCATCCATTCTGCCCTTATGCCGCGATTCAGGAACACCAATCGGCTTAAGGTCAGGAATAAAGTCAATACAAAACTCAATGACCTCCTCATTTTCATGGCCCTTGGAGATGCTTCCTTCTGGCCTAGCACGGTTATGAACATATTTCTTTAAGACTCCCATGAACCTCTCAAAGGGGAACATATTGTGTAGAAATACAGGACCCAGAACGTTAATCTCTTCGCAAAGGTGAACTAGGACGTGCGTCATGATGTTGAAGAAGGATGGTGGGAACACCAACTCGAAACTGACAAGACATTGCACCAAATCATTCTCTAACCTTGGTATGATTTCTGGATCGATTACCTTCTGAGAGATTGCATTGAGGAATGCACATAGCTTCACAATGGCTAATCGAATGTTATCCGGTAGAAGCCCCCTCAATGCAACCGGAAGCAGTTGCGTCATAATCACGTGGCAGTCATGAGACTTTAGGTTCTGGAACTTTTTCTCTGCCATGTTTATTATTCCCTTTATATTCGACGAGAAGCCAGACGGTACCATAATACTGAGCAGGCCTTCAAAGAAGATTTCCTTCTCTTCTTTGGTAAGAGCATAGCTGGCATGACCCTGATGTATGCCGTCTTTTCCATGCATACGTTGCTGGTCCTCCCGTGCCTCAGGTGTATCTTTTGTCTTCCCATACACGCCCAAGAAGCCAAGCTGGGTCACGCAAAGATTCTTCGTCACGTGCATCACATCGATTGCAGAGCGGACCTCTAGATCTTTCCAATAGGGCAGGTCCCAAAATATAGATTTCTTCTTCCACATGGGTGCGCGTCCGTCAGCGTCATTCGGAACAGGTTGTCCGCCAGGACCCTTTCCAAAGACTATCTTCAAATCCTTGACCATATCATGTACATCAGCACCAGTACGGTGGCGAGGCTTCGTCCGGTGATCCGCCTCACCTTTGAAATGCTTGCCTTTCTTTCTTACGGGATGCCTGCTCGGAAGAAATCGACGATGTCCCAGGTACACATTCTTCCTACAATTGTCCAAATATATACTGTTGGTATCATCCAAACAGTGCATGCATGCGCCGTATCCCTTGTTTGTCTGTCCTGAAAGGTTACTGAGAGCAGGCCAATCATTGATGGTCACGAACAGCAAGGCCTTTAGGTCAAATTCTTCCCCCATGTGCTCATCCCACGCACGTACACCTGTTCCATTCCACAGCTATAAGAGTTCTTCAACTAATGGCCTTAGGTACACATCAATGTCGTTGCCGGGTTGCTTAGGGCCTTGGATGAGCACTGGCATCATAATGAACTTCCGCTTCATGCACAACCAAGGAGGAAGGTTATATAAACATAGAGTCACAGGCCAGGTGCTATGGTTGCTGCTCTGCTCCCCAAAAGGATTAATGCCATCTGCACTTAGACCAAACCATACGTTCCTTGCGTCATCTGCAAACTCCTTCCCGTACTTTCTCTCAATTTTTCTCCACTGCGACCCGTCAGCGGGTACTCTCAACTTTCCGTCTTTCTTACGGTCTTCTCTGTGCCATCGCATCGCCTTGACATGCTCTTTGTTTTGGAACAAACGTTTCAACCGTGGTATTATAGGAGCATACCACATCACCTTGGCAGGAATCTTCTTCCTGGGGCGCTCGCCCTCGACATCACCAGGGTCATCGCGCCTGATCTTATAGCGCAATGCACCGCATACCGGGCAAGCGTTCAAATCCTCGTACTCACCACGGTAGAGGATGCAGTCATTAGGGCATGCATGTATCTTCTGCACCTCTAACCCTAGAGGGCAGACAACCTTCTTTGCTTCGTACGTACTCTCGGGCAATTCGTTGTCCTTTGGAAGCATATTCTTTATCATTACCAGCAACTTTCCAAATCCCTTGTCAGATACACCATTCTCTGCCTTCCATTGCAGCAATTCCAGTGTGGTGCCCAACTTTTTCTTGTCAGCTTTGCAATTTGGGTACAACAATTTCTTGTGATCCTCTAACATGCGCTGCAACTTCTTCTTCTCCAAATCACTTGCGCAGTTTCTCTTTGCATCGGCAATGGCCCGACCAAGATCATCAGCGGGCTCATCTGATGCCTCTTCTTCAGCTTCTTCCCGCATTGCCAGCTCAGCTTCTTCCCCCATTGTTGTATCATCGTATTCAGGGAACCCATGGCCAGGATAGCTGTCGTCGTCCTCTTCTTCTTCATTGTCTTCCATCATAACCCCTCTTTCTCCGTGCTTGGTCCAAACATTATAGTGGGGCATGAAACCGGACTTAAACAGGTGGACGTGAATGGTTCTTGACGTAGAGTAATTGTGATCATTCTTACAGACTAAACATGGACAAGGCATAAAACCATCCGCCCGCTTGTTTGCCTCAGCCGCAAGCAGAAAAGTTTGCACGCCATTAATGAACTCGGGAGAGCATCGGTCATCGTACATCCATTGTCGGCTCATCTTCATTACACAACACCGAATAGACCAAATTAATACAAGTTCATACATAAAGTTCATATAAGACTTAAATGCAACAAACAAATAACTCTCTAACTAAAGAACTTAAATGCAACAACAAATGCGATCAATATCGCAACTAAGGTAACAATTGATCCAACAACATAATGATACCAAGCCTCATCATCAATGGCATATTTTCTAATCTTTCTAATCTTCAAGCGCATTTTCTCCATCTTGATCTTGTGATCATCGACGACATCGGCAACATGCAACTCCAATTCCATCTTCTCCCCCTCAATTCTTTTCAATTTTTCTTTCAAATACTCGTTTTCTCTTTCAACTAAATTTAACCTCTCGACAATAGGGTCGGTTGGAATTTCCGGTTCACAACCTCCTAGACAAAAATATCTATGTCAACTTGATGGGCATAATTTGTCATAAACACGAAATGCAACAACTAGTTTTAAAAGAGAATATACCACATCCGAATCATAACAAGGACGAGGGCCGACGGGGACGGATATCAAAACCATGGCACTATGTATAACAAACAACGTACGGGTAAGATAATTATACGAGTAACTATATATCCAAATCACACAAACATCAATTTGGTAATGTAAAACATTCATGAACAAGAGGCTCACCACAAGGTGGTGCCGACGACAGAACGGTGCGGGCGATCGACTGTGGTTACGATGGAGATTTAGAAGGCACTAAGTAAACCACACCTACATATGCAAACTAAGTGTTAGTTTTGACCACAAATTGCATATAAATCAAATAATAGCACATATATTTTCTACCAAATTACTAAACTCATGAATTAATCACTATACAAAGCATTGCAAGAGCTAATCTAGCAATGAGGGATGAAAGGACAAAGTTGCTAACCTTTGTGATCATTTGAATGGATGGGGGCCTTCAAATCTTGACAAATTTTGGGCAAAATGTGTGATGAGCTCGAGAGAAAGAGGGGAAGAACAGAGAGGAGAGGGGAAAGGGGAAGACAAGAGCGAGCTCGGGTTGACGAAGGGTTTATGTAGGACGACCTTTAGCACCGGTTCGTGTCATGAACCGGTACTAAAGGTGCTGGAGGGGCCCCGGACTGACAACATCATGCCACCACTCACTTTAGTACCGGTCCGTGGCACGAACCGGTGCTAAAGGTCGGCCACGAACCGGTACTAATGAAAGTGGCTGGCTAGCCGTTGGAACCGACACTAATGCACACATTAGTGCCGGCTCAAAAGCAAACCGGCACTAATGTGCTCGACATTTGACCCTTTTTCTACTAGTGTCATTGTGGTGGGTTCATTTTGGTGCAACTAGTTGAAAAATATAATCACCTGTCCAAAAACTTTCGTGCCGGATTAAATTGGCCCAAGAACACTATACATGGCGCTGTTTTCCTTTTAGAAAAAAATAGAACTAGAAGAAATTGTACAACTCAGTACTCTTTAGCATCACCACATTGCGCATGCTTTTAGAGGAACAGAAATCAGACGATGTGTATAGTTGAATGATTGATTCTCTTTCGACTGGGAATTAGACCAGTAAAAATGTTTATTTTTATAGAGAAGAGGCCCAACCCGGCTTTGCATTGACAATGCCATCAACTGGGCAGGAGTACAAGAGCACCAAGGAAGCGACTGATACAAGGTGCACAGGAAGAACAACTGAAAGGCAGCGGCAAGAACAAGGGTCAAGGGAGGACGCCACTATCGATCATGCATCCTTTTGCTTAGAGCATCTACAGTCGCATACATCTAATTTGGCCCCTCAAACACCTGAGGACACGTCTGGTGCATCTGCGGATACTGACCGTTCACCTCTCAAACTTTTGTTTCCAGAGTCATGTTGTCCATTTTTTCCCTATATGTCCGGTCACATTCACGTGATTGGTGGACATGAGAGAGAGAGAGAGAGATAATAAAAAAATGGTATGTGGTGGGTCACATCCTATGTGGCGGACGCATGACCACTGCCCGGACACTCCACGTATTGCCCCCCCACATCGGGGGCAATATGAGGAATGCCGGATAGCCTGGGCGATAAAGGAGGCTTCGAGGGGTCCGCTTGGGTCAACTTTTTCCCTCTCTCCTGTCCTGTTAGTGGTCCTGCGTTCAGTGGGTCAATTTGTGGAGTCCGGCTGTAGATGCTCTTACTGCACCCAAAGGACCATATAGGGACCAAATCATGATCTATCTCTGCCACCGCAAAGGGCTCCAATCCTCTCACTTTGGGGCGAAGGATATCGTACCGGCGATTGCAGAGCATTTCACAAAAACCCAAATCAATGGAGCCCAAGTTGCCAAAGGAGAAGTAGTACGAGCAAACCAACAAGAATGAGTAGTCGTCCACACGAGCACTGTCGCCGGTTGTGGCTAATACATATCGCCGGACTAGAGTTGTCAGATGAAGGCGCCGAACACGAATAACGGGGAAAATGGGAAACAACAAGCACCAGCAAAGGATAGGATTTGCCGGAGCACAAGGCTCCGCAAGATACCATACCGCCGCCAAAGTAGAGGGGACCTTATCCCCTTTCGCCCAGGAACGAGGGCAATGATCCGATGGCGGCGGCGGCAGTTCGAGGCGGAGACGGAGCTCCATCAAAGGAACGACGGCAGGCGTAGGACGCACGGAGCCACTGAATCCCCATCACCACCTCCATCGGTGTCTCACACGAGCCGGAGGGCACCTCGGGCGGCGGCGGTTGTGAGAAAAGGGGGAGGAGAAGGGTGGCGGCGTTAGGGTAGGCTCTACCAAGGGGGAGGGCGATCTCCGCTATAAAATATTACTAATAATTTATTAATGTATTTAACGCGTGCTAGGTTAACTTAACTGAGTTGGCTCTTGCAGCCGGGGCTTATGTACATGTGTTTTGCTTCATGCAAGTGCACGCATGGTAAAATCTGATCTGCTACGGCCACCTGGAGCGGCAACTGCGGCGGTCGGCGGGAATGACGGTGCCGTTACCGGGGAAGAAGAAGCGTAGACGGCATGAGAAGCGCGTCCAAAACTGGGTGTTTTGGAAGATGCCCGTGTTCCCGCGCGTGCGCACCTTGCCGTGCAGGTCGAACGGCACCACGCCGGCGTTGAGCGACTTGTCCATGGAGCGCATCCCGGCCTTGTCCAGCCTCCGCCCGGTCGACACCACGTCGTTGTACTGCAGCGGCATGGAGCTATCCGGCGGCACCACGAACGGCGGCGCCCGGAAGAGAAGCATGTCGACTCCTTGGAGCTTGAGCGCGAGGTTGACGCGGGAGAAAGAGGCGTCCGCCCTGGAGTCCTTGTTGATGGCCAGGAAGGCGATGGAGAGCTGAAGGTTCTGGACGGTGCCGTCCTGGCCCGCGTACTGGAGCGCCCCCAGCTGCGCGTCGGCGACCGCCAGGTACGGCATCTTGTGGTTGTAGACGGCGAACAGCAGGATGCCGAGGACGATGGCGCCGATGACGAGCAGCACGCACAGGATGCACAGCACCCACGCGCACGCGGACGTGGACCTGGCGGAGCTCCAGCGGTGCTTGTCGTCGTCCCCCCACCAGGTCTTCCAGGGCCTATTATTCCTCGCTTCCACCGCGACCGGCCTCTCCATGCGCGTGCGGGTGCGGCCCTCTTCTCTATCTCTGAGTCTATGCGTGTCGTCGTCGTCCTCGTTGAAGTTGGAGTCGTGGTGGGCCGGCGGCCGGTGCCCCATGGTGGCCTGCTTCTCAAACCGCTTGGCCTGCCCCCGGAACGCGCTCGTGTGGCGCGTCTCGAAGAGCCTGACGCCCTTGACGTCGCCCGTGGCCGCGACGCGCTCGCGGTCATGCGACGTCCTGAGCGACCGCAGGTAGGCGCGGAAGCCGGCGTGTTGACCCGGCGACGTGATCAGCCCCAGGAGCTTGTCCAGCGTGGCCCTGAGGAAGTCGATCATGGGGTTGGACTGCTCATGTGCAAGGTCGTTCCTGGCCTCCACCAGCTTCCCTTGGGCGCCGTGGAGGTCGCCGCCGTCCGCCATCGTACGCACCTCGTCTAGGAAGGTTACGTGGTGCCGGCGGGCTCGCTCGGTCCTCAGGGCCACCGGCATCGTGCGGCTCGGGTCAGCCGATCCAGTTGGGGTGCGGCGTATGGGGACCGGCAGTCTACGGGAGTAGAAAGGTTGTCCCCGGATACTGCACGAGTGCAAATCTTAGTTTATATATATATATATATATATATATATATATATATATATATATATATATACATGTATGTACCTATAGGAGCACTGGGCGGTGATGGCAGTGGCGTTCTTCTTCTGGCCGACGGCAGGGAGGCGGATGTGGGCGATAACCCTGCGTATTTCTCCGGCGAAGAGATCGCCGAAATGGACGATTACCGCGCCGGAGTTGTCGTCCCGTGTTTGCTGGTAGAGACGGGAGTCCACGTCCTCTAGTATGGAGTCGCCTGGCTGTGGGGACACGATGAGCTTGAGGTCCTGGACGACGACGCTGAGGAGGCCACCCAGGATCTGCGAGAAGGGCTCGGTCATGTTCTCCCCGTCATCTACGAAGTTGAACGTTCCTCCTTTGCTCCTCCTTGCGATCTCGTCCAGCACCTTCGTTAAAAAACATATGCGCACGGAATAATTAATTACCATAATACGAGTAGTATACATGCATGTAAAAATCATTTTGCACCTTATTTTTTTATCAAGGTTTTGAACAAATACCGGTAGTGGGTTGAGTATGTACATGTAAAATTTCGATTGGAAACTATGACAATTTGCCACCTATGCAAAAAGAAGAAAGAAAGGAAATGAATGTGTACACTAGGAATTTTGCAGAAGTCCTAGTAGTAGTCTAGAGGTCAGGTGAGTCGATCAAATGAGGGAAGGTTGTGTGGGACAATCGTAGATGCATGTACTTTTTTAAATCCAGCATTAGATGTACCTATTTTGTACCATATGCGTTAGGGCATCTCTAACGCTATCCTTAAAACAAGCACACTTTTCATCTGCGAAACACATCTGGACGTGTCTGCGGACACGATATGGGACCTGACCATTCAATCATGTCCCTTAAATAGACATCAAATCTGAATAATAGAGGTGAGTCGGGCATACTTAAAGGATAAAACACATGGGATGTGAGGACATGTGGTCCTCGGACTGCCGCAAAGCTCCTTCAAGTTTGCTTTCGGTTTGCAGAAAATCGGACATGCCAACTGGACACGGACGTTTAGGAGACCGTGTTGGATGATAGAAAGTGTTCGGACTGCACGGTTCAAACCTTTACAGGCACTCTGAGGTACCATGAGTCCCTATTTGCATGTGCATGTGTATTTTGTGATATAACTTTGATCATCATTTTGACAAACAAACCTTAAGCTATTTGTCACAAAAATAATATCATTTTAATGTACATCCCAACAATATAGATTTGTATGACATATAACTAATATAGTATCGGTGAAAATGATTGTCAAAGTTCAATCACGTGAAACAAGTGCTTCAACAAAGCGAGCTTCAGGTACCCGGTCAAGGGACTAATGAAACTCTCTGCAAAAAAAAAGGGACTAATGAAACGTGAGTAGCCTGTGTAAGTATGGACAGGTGGAGTAGGATCCACCATCTTTTGCCACCATAGAGAAATGTGCCATGATTTCTACTACTACTTTTATAGAGGGTTTTCTTGTTCCAGTGTATAACATGATTTTTCTCGAGGTTTTTTTTTTCTTGTTTTGGAGCATGTCATAACATTTCTTGGCGACTAGCATAGACCGTTTTGTTTTACCTAGTTTCGTGGAATTTTCGTATCAAAGTGTGCCATAATGTTTTGTCATGCATGGCTATGAGTAAAGGTTCATAGCACGAATTCTCAACACAACGAACGATAAATTCTTTACCCCGCCAAAAGAAAAAGGAAACGATAAGTCCTTTTACGCTAGCCACGGGCATGATAGAAAAACATTTCTCAGAACAATCCAGCACTACCACCTGGGACATGTGGTTAGCAAATTCAAAATTCACACAGAACAATCCAGCACTCCCCCCGAAAAAAGAAAAAGAACAATCCAGCAGCATGTAGAGTACCTTGGGATCGAAGTCGGTACCAAAACCAAACGTGTAGACCGGCACATCACTGACATCAACGTTCGTCGCATGGCCTATGTTCTCGTCCCCGTCGGACAAGAGAAAGATGCTGGCGAGGCGGCCGCCGGAGATGCGTCGGCGGCCGAGGACGCCGAGGGCGGTCTCGAGGCCGTCTCTTATGTTGGTTGGGTCGATGACTTGCAGGCCGTCGACGATAGCCATGAGGTGCGGCTTGTTAGCGGGGGTGACGGAGAGGAGCGGGCACAGCCTCTCGGCCTCCTCGGAGAACTTGACGATGGAGAGGCGGTCCTTGGGTCCGAGCTTGTTGATGACGAAGTGCATGGCGGTCTTCATCTTGCCGAGCCGGTCCTTCTTCCTCATGCTCTTGCTGACGTCCAGGACGGCCACGAGGTCCAGCCCGAGGCGGTCGCTAGCGGCGGCGGAGGACGCGTCGTGGACCTCCAGCAGCACCTGCTGCCGGTTCTCGTGCAGTGGCGCCCGGTCGCTGGCGTGCCACCTGAACCGCACGTTGTCGGCTCTGTCCAGCAGAGGGGGGCCTGCATCATCATTCATCAAATTTTTCAGTGATCAATAAGTATAATTAATGAATGAATGAGATGCAATGATGCTTTGATTAATGAATGAAATGAAATAAAATTAACCATCTGGTGGATGTGCATATGGGACGTTCTGGTCTTCGTCAAAATCGGACGACATTGCGAGCGGGAGATGGAGTGCTCTGCTCTCTACTCACAATCTATCTACCGAAACAATGGCGTCGCGGTCACTTGCGTACTGGGTAATTTAATGATATGCCCCCGTATATATCGGGCCGTTATAGGAGACGATGGAGTGGCATCAAGGAAATGAATGGAGTGGCAGGAGTATCTTGGTTTCGGTAGAGGTTTTGGTATCTTCTTTTCTCTCTGCCGCAGCTTTCATTTTGGAGTTTTAGGTATCCTATGCTGGTTGTGTCGAAGAAGTCTCATTGGATTCATTCAGTGCCACACTGGTCACTGGCGCTTGTTTTTATTTCGTCCAAGGATTAATTGACCACACAAAGTAGGTCACGGCACAACGCGAATTGAACACAATACCAAAAGGCACCTCATTTGCCTTTTGTTTTACGTGTTCCTGACTCTAAACTCATGTGTCATGGCACAAGAGGTATGGGTCATTTCTGCTTCCGCAACACACTCATTCTACAACTATATTCTATTTACGTGTATTAAGTTCTTAAAAGTTTAACTTCCTCCGTTCTAAAATATTTGATGTTACAGGTTTGTCCTAATTATGTCAATTTTTGTAGGTTTGACCAAATCTATAGAAAAATATACCGCCATCTACAATATCAAATTAGTTCTATTAGATTTATAACAAAGTATACTTTTATGGACACGGATTTGATGAACATGGTTCCACGCGCACCCCTTATGAATAGTAAATTAAATTTTTTTAGAAAAAACTAAATATTTTTTGTGATATGCATAGTCAACTGGTATACTCGTGTATGAAGTTTCACAAAGAAATGACACCCTTGGTATTCTGGGCAAAAAATGACAAAATAGAAGCTATATTAAAAAAAATTGTTTGATGAATAGTAAGGTCCCAATTCTATTTTCTTCACTAAGAATACCACGAATGTCAATAATTCATGAAACTTCACACATGAGTGGAATGGTCGACCAAGTTTGATACCCAAAATTTTAGATTTTTTCAAATTTCCCTAGTATTTTCTGAATTTACTATTCACATGGGTGCGTGTGGAACCATGTTCACCTTGTATATTTGATATTTTTCATAATATATATTTGATGTTGTGGATTGATATTCTATAAACATGGTTACTTGACGTATGACTAATAGATATCTTCAAATATTTTGGAATGGGCAAAGTACATAATAGGGATCGGTTGTTAATTAGAAGTCAAATTAGGAAAACAATAAAAAGGTAAAACTTTTGCCTTTCTAATATAATCAAATCATACTCACCAGCTGCATGATGGTGCTTGTAGGTAGACCTGGGCACGGACAGCCCGACCCGAAAGCCCGGCATCGGATCCTAGCCGGGCTCGGGAAATCCCGAAGAAAAGCCCGAACAGGGCATAAATCATTATTTTATTACAAATATAGGTATAATATTTCAGTTAAATACCCCCAAAATGATTATTTTTATATAAAAAATAGCACTGTTCATGTGTTTCAGGCTGGTCCGGGCCAAGTTCGGGCTTGGGCTTGAGACTTTGAGGTGGGGCTTTGCAAAGCCTGGCCTGAAGGATACCCAGGTTTACTTCTACAGTACACAGTTGTACGTTCGCCTCATTGTCATCTATTCATATCTACTCATCGTCACCTACTCCATGCAAAACTACAGGATATGGGTACCCCCTCCGTTTCAATTTTTTTTGCAGTTCAAGGTTTATCCTAAGTCAAACAAGTTTGACCAAGTTTGTGAAAAAAATTTATATCATCTACAAGACAAAAATAGCTTCACATTCATCATAACATATATGTCCATACTATATATATTTGATGCTGAAGATATTAGCAATTTTGTTATCAAGTTAGTCAAACTTTACTTTCGTTGACATAAGAAAAATCTAGAACTTGAAATATTTTGGAATGGGACGAGTGTATTTGAGTACTCGGCCAGCCCCACCGACCATGGGACAGCAGCGGCTATCCTTGGACGGCAATTCTTTTTGTCGTGCACTCCGAAATCCTTTTGCCATGTGTAAACATTTGGTACTATCAATGTTCTAGTTTATTGGTCCCCTTTCTAATCTGTGTCAAATTTTGATCAAATATTTAACTAATAAAATGTTAATGCATGTCAACAAAAATTATATAGTTAGATTCATATTCAAACATAGTTTTCACTGATATAATTTTTTGCGACATGAATGAACATTTTGTTAATTAAATTTATGATCAAAATTTGCACAGAAAACAATAAGGACTAATAAACCATGACGGAGGTAGTACTTGGCACAGATTTTTACTCCCCTCGTAAAGAAATATAAAAGCATTCAGATCATTATTTTATAGAGGGAGTACTTGGTTAAAAAACATTGTAGCGGAACTAAAAAAAGACGTCTTTCACGTGGGTGGCGGCACGGTTGAGCGAACTGTTTGCTACCCGCCTACGAACATGCGCCACTGGTCCGCTCTGCCGCCGGTGCAAGAGCATGCACGTCAGGCAGGTCGAGCATAGCGGGGAGCATGTACCGTGCAGCCACAGAGGATGCTGCCGTCGTTGAGCCCTACTGCACTCACACATGAGGCCGCTACCACTTGGAGGGGCTCACCGTTGTCGGGCCTTCTGCGCCGATGAGCGGATTTCTTGCGCACTTTTTAGAGTATCTTAGTGTAAAAATCTATCATTCATATCCATCTAGCATATTTTTATGTTCACAATGCATAGTTTTTCATTTCTATCCATTTTACCAAGTTCGTTCCACAACTTTCAATTTTGATTACTGTGCACTCCCTCCGTTCTTAAATATAAGATTTTTTAGAGATTCTAATATGGACTACATACGTAGTAAAATGAGTGAATCTACACTCTAAAATACGTCTATATACATTCGTATATAGCCCGTACGGAAATATCTAAAATGTCTTATATTTAGAAACAAAGGGAGTATTAGTTTTTCTTTCTTTTGTGGTCTTAATAGGTGTATTAAAATGTTCATGGACTTAGCACATAAAAAAGGACAAAGTTGGGGTCAAACCGGAAAGGTTGCAGGCATCAATTTCGGGCCCTATGGAGCATTTGATGTTTGGACACTTTCAAAGTGTAAAAAATGAACATCCAACACCATAGGTGCATCGGCGTCATTCATATGAATCCAACAAGCCTAAGAACATCAAAATAAGAGTTCGTATGAAAAATGACGGTCAAAATACAAAACCGCTCCCGCAACTCCGGAACAAATGACAGACTCCGATACAAGCGAGCCCGGTCCTACCACCGCTCGTACCAGACTCGGTCATAACTCTCGCGATTTTTCATCTATTTTGTCCCGATTTGTTCCTACGCGATCCTTATTAAATAAGGAAGGTTTTGGGAGAGGATTTGGCTCCCGTGGAGCCTTTGGATGAAGGTGGAGGTGTCACATCAACAAAGGAGGTCATCAGCCATCATAAACACCTCCTACCCTAGCCACCAGTTATCATCATCATCAATCGATCACAACTACACGCAGCCGCAGAGGTCTCTCCCCTCTCATCTAGAGGGAGGCCTCTCCCTTCATAGATCCATCCCCATCGCCACCACCAAGAAGGTCATGCAAGAGAAGGAGAAGGTGACACCGCCACCACCCCTGGTGCCAGCCACCATGTCCATCTCCCTCCTTGCTCCTGTAATTTGTAAGATTGAACATGTTGATGATATCAATGATCCATTCATCTTTGTGTCTATATTCATCTATGTTTGAGTGGTTGGTTCATTCTAGATTGAGGTATGATCTAGTACGCAATATTAGTGTTTGTGACACCATCTAGTATTTACTCTCTTTGTATTATACATAATGCTATGTTGGGAGATGTACTTTCATATGATCTTGTTGTTGGGAAACGTAGCATGCAATTTCAAAAAACTTCCTACGCTCACGCAAGATCTATCTAGGAGATGCATAGCAATGAGGGGGGAAGAGTGTGTCCATGTACCCTCGTAAACCGAAAGCGGAAGCATTTGACAACGTGGTTGACGTAGTCGAACTTTCTCTAGCTCCGACCGATCAAGTACCGAACGTACGGCACCTCCGAGTTATGCACACGTTCAGCGCGATGACGTCCCTCGCCCTCTTGATCCAGCAAGGTGTCGAGGAAGCAGGTGAGTTCCGTCAGCACGACGGCGTGGTGACAGTGGTGGTGATGTGATCCGCACAGGGCTTCGCCTAAGCACTACGAAGATATGACCGGAGGCGTAAACTGTGGAGGGGGCGCCGCACACGGCTAACGATTGTTGTTGTGTGTTCTAGGCGCCCCCTCCCCACGTATATATAGGTGGGAGGGGGAGGAGAGCAGCAAGGGTGCTCCCCAAGTAGGAGGATTCCTACTTGGGATCCTCCTCCAATTCGGCCTCCCCCCTTCCTTTTTTGGCCGGAGAGAAAAGGGAAGGGGGAAGGGAGAAAGGAAGGGGGGCCGAACCCTCCTTGTTCCTTCTCCAATTCGGCCACATGCCTAAGGGAGGGGGGCGCCACCCCTTGTGGGCTGGTGTGCTCCCCTCTTATGGCCCATATGGCCCATATCTTCCCCCCGGGGGTTCCGGTAACCCCCCTCCTGGTACTCCGATAAATACCCCATACAATCCGGAACACTTTCGGTGTCCGAATACTATGATCCTATATATCAATCTTTACCTCTCGACCATTTAGAGACTCCTCGTCATGTCCGTGGTCTCATCCGGGACTCCGAACAACATTCAGTCACCAAATCACATAACTCATATAATACTAAATCGTCATCGAACGTTAAGCGTGCGGACCCTACGGGTTCGAGAACTATGTAGACATGACCGAGACACCTCTCCGATCAATAACCAATAGCGGAACCTGGATGCTCATATTGTCTCCTACATATTCTATGAAGATCTTTATCGGTCGAACCGTTATGACAACATACGTTATTCCCTTTGTCATCGGTATGTTACTTGCCCGAGATTCGATCGTCGGTATCTTCATACCTAGTTCAATCTCGTTACCGGCAAGTCTATTTACTCGTTCCGTAATACATCATCCTGCAACTAACTCATTAGTCACTTTGCTTGCAAGGCTTCTTATGATGTGCATTACCAAGAGGGCCCAGAGATACCTCTCCGATACTCGGAGTGACAAATCCTAATCTTGATCTATGCCAACCCAACAAACACCTTCGGAGATACCTGTAGAGCATCTTTATAATCACCCAGTTACGTTGTGACGTTTGATAGCACACAAGGCATTCCTCCGGTATCCGGGAGTTGCATAATCTCATAGTCGAAGGAATATGTATTTGACATGAAGAAAGCAATAGCAATAAAACTGAACGATCAATATGCTAAGCTAACGGATGGGTCTTGTCCATTGATACGTCTCCAACGTATCTATAATTTTTGATTGTTCCATGCTATATTACATTCTGTTTTGGACATTATTGGGCTTTATTATACACTTTTATATTATTTTTGGGACTAACCTATTAACCGGAGGCCCAGCCTAGAATTGCTGTTTTTTCCTATTTCAGAGTTTCGCAGAAAAAGAATATCAAACGGAGTCCAAACGGAATGAAACCTTCGGGAACGTGATTTTCGGAACGAACGTGATCCAGAGGACTTGGACCCTACGTCAAGACATCAACCAGGAGGGCACGAGGTAGGGGGCGCGCCTACCCCCCCAGGTGCGCCCTCCACCCTCGTGGGCCCCACGTTGCTCCACCGATGTACTCCTTCCTCCTATATATACCTACGTACCCCCAAACTACCAGATACGGAGCCAAAAACCTAATTCCACCGCCGCAACCTTCTGTACCCGTGAGATCCCATCTTGGGGCCTTTTCCGGAGCTCCGCCGGAGGGGGCATCGATCACGGAGGGCTTCTACATCAACACCATAGCCTCTCCGATGATGTGTGAGTAGTTTACCTCAGACCTTCGGGTCCATAGTTATTAGCTAGATGGCTTCTTCTCTCTTTTTGGATCTCAATACAATGTTCTCCCCCTCTCTCGTGGAGATCTATTCGATGTAACCTTCTTTTGCGGTGTGTTTGTTGAGACCGATGAATTGTGGGTTTATGATCAAGTTTATCTATGAACAATATTTGAATCTTCTCTGAATTCTTTTATGTATGATTGGTTATCTTTGCAAGTCTCTTCGAATTATCAGTTTGGTTTGGCCTACTAGATTGATCTTTCTTGCAATGGGAGAAGTGCTTAGCTTTGGGTTCAATCTTGCGGTGTCCTTTCCCAGTGACAGTAGGGGCAGCAAGGCACGTATTGTATTGTTGCCATCGAGGATAACAAGATGGGGTTTATATCATATTGCATGAGTTTATCCCTCTACATCATGTCATCTTGCTTAAAGCGTTACTCTGTTCTTATGAACTTAATACTCTAGATGCATGCTGGATAGCGGTCGATGTGTGGAGTAATAGTAGTAGATGCAGGCAGGAGTCGGTCTACTTGTCTCGGACGTGATGCCTATATACATGATCATACCTAGATATTCTCATAACTATGCTCAATTCTATCAATTGCTCAACAGTAATTTGTTCACCCACCATAATACTTATGCTCTTGAGAGAAGCCACTAGTGAAACCTATGGCCCCCGGGTCTATTTTCCATCATATTAATCTTCCAACACTTAGTTATTTTTATTTGCCTTCTATTTTACTTTGCATCTTTATCATAAAAATACCAAAAATATTATCTTATCATATCTATCAGATCTCACTCTCGTAAGTGACCGTGTAGGGATTGACAACCCCTTATCGCGTTGGTTGCGAGGATTTATTTGTTTGTGTAGGTGCGAGGGACTCGTGCGTGGCCTCCTACTGGATTGATACCTTGGTTCTAAAAAACTGAGGGAAATACTTACGCTGCTTTACTGCATCACCCTTTCCTCTTCAAGGGAAAACCAACACAGTGCTCAAGAGGTAGCAAGAAGGATTTCTGGCGCCGTTGCCGGGGAGTCTACGCAAAAGTCAACATACCAATTACCCATCACAAACCCTTATCTCCCGCATTACATTATTTGCCATTTGCCTCTCGTTTTCCTCTCCCCCACTTCACCCTTGCCGTTTTATTCACCCTCTCTTTTCCGTTCGCCTCTTTTTTGTTTGCTTCTTGTTTGCTCGCGTGTTGGACTGCTTGCTTGTCACGATGGCTCAAGATAATACTAAATTGTGTGATTTCACCAATACCAACAACAATGATTTTCTTAGCACTCCGATTGCTCCTCTTACTGATACTGAATCTTGTGAAATCAATGTTGCTTTGTTGAATCATGTCATGAAAGATCAATTCGCCGGCCTTCCTCGTGAAGATGCCGCTACCCATCTAAATAGCTTCGTTGATTTGTGTGATATGCAAAAGAAGAAAGATGTGGACAATGATATTGTTAAATTGAAGCTATTTCCTTTTTCGCTTAGAGATCGTGCTAAAGCTTGGTTTTCGTCTTTGCCTAAAAACAGTATTGATTCTTGGAATAAGTGCAAAGATGCTTTTATCTCTAAGTATTTCCCTCCCGCTAAGATTATCTCTCTTAGAAACGATATTATGAATTTTAAGCAACTTGATCATGAACATGTTGCACAAGCTTGGGAGAGGATGAAATTAATGATACGTAATTGCCCTACGCATGGTTTGAATTTGTGGATGATTATACAAAATTTTATGCCGGATTGAATTTTGCTTCTAGAAATCTTTTAGATTCGGCCGCGGGAGGCACTTTTATGGAAATCACTTTAGGAGAAGCTACTAAACTCCTAGATAATATTATGGTTAATTATTCTCAATGGCACACTGAAAGATCTACTAATAAAAAAGTGCATGCGATAGAAGAAATTAATGTTTTGAGTGGAAAGATGGATGAACTTATGAAATTATTTGCTAATAAAAGTGTTTCTTCTGATCCTAATGATATGCCTTTGTCTACTTTGATTGAGAATAATAATGAATCTATGGATGTGAATTTTGTTGGTAGGAATAATTTTGGTAACAACGCGTATAGAGGAAACTTTAATCCTATGCCGTACCCTAGTAATTCCTCTAATAATTATGGTAATTCCTACAACAATTCTTATGGAAATTTTAATAAGATGCCCTCTGAATTTGAGACTAGTGTTAAGGAATTTATGAATTCGCAAAATAATTTCAATGCTTTGCTTGAAGAAAAATTGCTTAAAGTTGATGAATTGGCTTGGAACGTTGATAGAATTTCCCTTGATGTTGATTCTTTAAAACTTAGATCTATTCCACCTAAGCATGATATCAATGAGTCTCTCAAAGCCATGAGAATTTCCATTGATGAGTGCAAAGAAAGAACCGCTAGGATACGTGCTAAGAAAGATTGCTTTGTGAAAGCGTGTTCTTCTAGTTTCTATGAAAATAAAGATGAAGATCTAAAAGTTATTGATGTTTCCCCTATTAAATATTTGTTTTGCAATATGAATCTTGATAATGATGGGACTGAATATGATCCACCTTTACCTAGAAGGCGTTCCAAAAATTCAGAGGTTATAGATCTTGATGCTAAAATTGATAAAAGTGGGAATGAAGAGGTCAATACTCTAGATATTAATGAACCCACTATTTTGGATTCCAAGGAATTTAATTATGATAATTGTTCTTTAATAGATTGTATTTCCTTGTTGCAATCCGTGCTAAATTCTCCTCATGCTTATAGTCAAAATAAAGCCTTTACCAAACATATCGTTGATGCTTTGATGCAATCTTATGAAGAAAAACTTGAGTTGGAAGTTTCTATCCCTAGAAAAATTTATGATGAATGGGAACCTACTATTAAAATTAAAATTAAAGATCATGAATGCTATGCTTTGTGTGATTTGGGTGCTAGTGTTTCCACGATTCCAAAAACTTTATGCGATTTACTAGGTTTCCGTGAATTTGATGATTGCTCTCTAAACTTGCACCTTGCGGATTCCACTATTAAGAAACCTGGGAAGAATTAATGATGTTCTTATTGTTGCAAATAGGAATTATGTGCCCGTAGATTTTATTGTTCTTGATATAGATTGCAATCCATCATGTACTATTATTCTTGGTAGACCTTTCCTTAGAACGATTGGTGCAATTATTGATATGAAGGAAGGGAATATTAGATTCCAATTTCCGTTAAGGAAAGGCATGGAACACTTCCCTAGAAAGAAAATAAAATTACCTTATGAATCTATTATGAGAGCCACTTATGGATTGCCTACCAAAGATGGCAATACCTAGATCTATCCTTGCTATTATGCCTAGCTAGGGGCGTTAAACGATAGCGCTTGTTGGGAGGCAACCCAATTTTATTTTTAGTTTTTTGCTTTTTGCTTCTGTTTAGGAATAAATCTATGATATAGCCTCTGGTTAGATGTATTTTTATGTTTTAATTAGTGTTTGTGCCAAGTTTAACCTATAGGATCTTCTTGGATGATAGTTATTTGATCTTGCTGAAAATTCCAGAAACTTTCTGTTCACGAAAATAATTGTTAAAAATCACCAGAACGTGATAAAAATTGATTCCAATTGCTGCTGATCAATAAATTTTTTTCCTAGGTTGTCCTAAGTTTTGTAGTTTTTTGGAGTTCCAGAAGTTTGCGTTAGTTACAGATTACTATAGACTGTTCTGTTTTTGACAGATTCTGTTTTTCGTGTGTTGTTTGCTTATTTTGATGAATCTATGGCTAGTAAAAGAGTTTATAAACCATAGAGAAGTTGGAATACAGTAGGTTTAACACCAATATAAATAAAGAATGAGTTCATTACAGTAACTTGAAGTGGTCTTTTGTTTTCTTTCGCTAACGGAGCTCACGAGATTTTCTGCTGAGTTTTGTGTTGTGAAGTTTTCAAGTTTTGGGTGAAAGATTTGATGGATTATGGAACAAGGAGTGGCAAGAGCCTAAGCTTGGGGATTCCCATGGCACCCCCAATATAATCTAAGGACACCTAAAAGCCAAAGCTTGGGGATGCCCCGGAAGGCATCCCCTCTTTCGTCTACTTCCATTGGTAACTTTACTTGGAGCTATATTTTTATTCACGACATGATATGTGTTTTGCTTGGAGCGTCTTGTATGATTTGAGTATTTGCCTTTTATTTTACCACAATCATCTTTTCTGTACACACCTTTTGAGAGAGACACACATGATTCGGAAATTATTAGAATACTCTATGTGCTTCACTTATATCTTTTGAGTTATATAGTTTTTGCTCTAGTACTTCACTTATATCTTTTAGAGCACGGTGGTGGTTTTGTTTTATAGAAACTATTATTTTCTCATGCTTAACTTAGATTATTTTGAGAGTCTTAAATAGCATGGTAATTTGCTTAAATAATCCTAATATGCTAGGTATTCAAGACTAGTAAAAACTTTCTTATGAGTGTGTTGAATACTAAGAGAAGTTTGATGCTTGATGATTGTTTTGAGACATGGAGGTAGTGATATCAAAGTTGTGCTAGTTGAGTAGTTGTGAATTTGAGAAATACTTGTGTTGAAGTTTGCAAGTCCCGTTGCATGCACGTATGGTAAACGTTATGTAACAAACTTGAAACATGAGGTGTTCTTTGATTGTCCTCCTTATGAGTGGCGGTCGGGGACGAGCGATGGTCTTTTCCTACCAATCTATCCCCCTAGGAGCATGCGCGTAGTGCTTGGTTTTTGATGACTTGTAGATTTTTGCAATAAGTATGTGAGTTCTTTATGACTAATGTTGAGTCCATGGATTATACGCACTCTCACCTTTCCATCATTGCTAGCCTCTTCGGTACCGTGCATTGCCCTTTCTCACATTGAGAGTTGGTGCAAACTTCGCCGGTGCATCCAAACCCCGTGATATGATACGCTCTTTCACACATAAACCTCCTTATATCTTCCTCAAAACAGCCACCATACCTACCTATTATGGCATTTCCATAGCCATTCCGAGATATATTGCCATGCAACTTTCCACCGTTCCGTTTATCATGACACGTTCATCATTGTCATATTGCTTTGCATGATCATGTAGTTGACATAGTATTTGTGGCAAAGCCACCATTCATAATTCTTTCATACATGTCGCTCTTGGTTCAGTGCATATCCCGGTACACCGCCGGAGGCATTCATATAGAGTCATACTTTGTTCTAGTATCGAGTTGTAATCATTGAGTTGTAAATAAATAGAAGTGTGATGACCATCATTTTCTAGAGCATTGTCCCAAGTGAGGAAAAAAAAGAGAAAGGCCATAAAAAAAAGAAGTCCCAAAAAAATTGAGAGAAAAAGAGAGAAGGGACAATGTTACTATCCTTTTTACCACACTTGTGCTTCAAAGTAGCACCATAATCTTCATGATAGAGAGTCTCTTGTTTTGTCACTTTCATATACTAGTGGGAATTTTTCATTATAGAACTTGGCCTGTATATTCCAACAATGGGCTTCCTCAAATGCCCTAGGTCTTCGTGAGCAAGCAAGTTGGATGCACACCCACTTAGTTTCTTTTGTTGAGCTTTCATATATTTATAGCTCTAGTGCATCCGTTGCATGGCAATCCCTAGTCCTTGCATTAACATCAATCGATGGGCATCTCCATAGCTCATTGATTAGCCACGTTGATGTGAGACTTTCTCCATTTTTGTCTTCTCCACATAACCCCCATCATCATATTCTATTCCACCCATAGTGCTATATCCATGGCTCACACTCATGTATTGCGTGAAGGTGGAAAAAGTTTGAGATTACTAAAGTATGAAACAATTTCTTGGCTTGTCATCGGGGTTGTGCATGATGAGAGCATTCTTGTGTGACGAAAATGGAGCATGACCAAACTATATGATTTTGTAGGGATGAACTTTCTTTGGCCATGTTATTTTGAGAGGACATAATTGCTTAGTTAGTATGCTTGAAGTATTACTATTTTTATGTCAACATTGAACTTTTATATTGAATCTTTCGGATCTGAATATTCATACCACAATTAAGAAGAATTACATTGAAATTATGCCAAGTAGCATTCCACATCAAAAATTCTGTTTTTATCATTTACCTACTCGAGGACGAGCAGGAATTAAGCTTGGGGATGCTTGATACGTCTCCAACGTATCTATAATTTTTTATTGTTCCATGCTATATTATATTCTGTTTTGGACATTATTTGGCTTTATTATACACTTTTATATTATTTTTGGGACTAACCTATTAACCGGAGGCCCAGCCCAGAATTGCTGTTTTTGCCTATTTCAGAGTTTCGCAGAAAAAGAATATCAAACGGAGTCCAAACGGAATGAAACCTTCAGGAACGTGATTTTCGGAACGAACATGATCCAGAGGACTTGGACCCTAGGTCAAGACATCAACCAGGAGGGCACGAGGTAGGGGGGCGCGCCTACCCGCCCAGGCGCACCCTCCACCCTCGTGGGCCCCATGTTGCTCCACCGACGTACTCCTTCCTCCTATATATACCTACGTACCCCCAAACTACCAGATACAGAGCCAAAAACCTAATTCCACCGCCGCAACCTTCTGTACCCATGAGATCCCATCTTGGGGCCTTTTTCGGAGCTCCGTCGGAGGGGGCATCGATCACGGAGGGCTTCTACATCAACACCATAGCCTCTCCGATGATGTGTGAGTAGTTTACCTCAGACCTTCGGGTCCATAGTTATTAGCTAGATGGCTTCTTCTCTCTTTTTGGATCTCAATACAATGTTCTCCCCCTCTCTCGTGGAGATCTATTCGATGTAATCTTCTTTTGCGGTGTGTTTGTTGAGACCGATGAATTGTGGGTTTATGATCAAGTTTATCTATGAACAATATTTGAATCTTCTCTGAATTCTTTTATGTATGATTGGTTATCTTTGCAAGTCTCTTCGAATTATCAGTTTGGTTTGGCCTACTAGATTGATCTTTCTTGCAATGGGAGAAGTGCTTAGCTTTGGGTTCAATCTTGCGGTGTCCTTTCCCAGTGACAGTAGGGGCAGCAAGGCACGTATTGTATTGTTGCCATCGAGGATAACAAGATGGAGTTTATATCATATTGCATGAGTTTATCCCTCTACATCATGTCATCTTGCTTAAAACGTTACTCTGTTCTTATGAACTTAATACCCTAGATGCATGCTGGATAACGGTCGATGTGTGGAGTAATAGTAGTAGATGCAGGCAGGAGTCGGTCTACTTGTCTCGGATGTGATGCCTATATACATGATCATACCTAGATATTCTCATAACTATGCTCAATTCTATCAATTGCTCAACAGTAATTTGTTCACCCACCGTAATACTTATGCTCTTGAGAGAAGCCACTAGTGAAACCTATGGCCCCCGGGTCTATTTTCCATCATATTAATCTTCCAACACTTAGTTATTTTTATTTGCCTTCTATTTTACTTTGCATCTTTATCATAAAAATACCAAAAATATTATCTTATCATATCTATCAGATATCACTCTCGTAGGTGACCGTGTAGGGATTGACAACCCCTTATCGCATTGGTTGCGAGGATTTATTTGTTTGTGTAGGTGCGAGGGACTCGTGCGTGACCTCCTACTGGATTGATACCTTGGTTCTCAAAAACTGAGGGAAATACTTACGCTGCTTTAGTGCATCACCCTTTCCTCTTCATCCATCATATCATTCTCCTAATGATGTGATTTCGTTATCAAATGACAACTCATGTCCATGGTTAGGAAACCTTAACCATCTTTGATCAACGAGCTAGTCAAGTAGAGGCTTACTAGGGACACGGTGTTTTGTCTATGTATCCACACATGTATCAAGTTTCCGGTTAATATAGTTCTAAAATGAATAATAAACATTTATCATGAATAAGGAAATAAAAAATAACAACTTTATTATTGCCTCTAGGACATATTTCCTTTAGTCTCCCACTTGCACTAGAGTCAATAATCTAGATTACATTGTAATGATTCTAACACCCATGGAGTCTTGGTGCTGATCTTGTTTTGCTCGTGGAAGAAGCTTAGTCAACGGGTCTGCTACATTCAGATCCGTATGTATTTTGCAAATCTCTATGTCTCCCTCCTTGACTTTATCACGGATGGAGTTGAAGCGTCTCTTGATGTGTTTGGT
This sequence comes from Triticum aestivum, assembly GCF_018294505.1. Lineage (NCBI taxonomy): Eukaryota > Viridiplantae > Streptophyta > Magnoliopsida > Poales > Poaceae > Triticum > Triticum aestivum. The sequence goes on from NC_057814.1 coordinate 540,234,446, forward strand.
TGTTTTGTGAAATCTGGATTCCTTCGCTAAGGCAATTGCTCCAGAATTGTCACAAAAGATTTTCATTGGACCTGATGCACTAGGTATTACACCTAGATCGGATATGAACTCCTTCATTTAGACTCCTTCATTTGCTCCTTTCGAAGCAGCTATATACTGCGCTTCACACGTAGATCCCGCCACGACGCTCTGCTTGGAACTGCACTAACTCGCAATTCCATCATTCAATATAAATATGTATCCGGTTTGGGACTTAGAGTTATCCGGATCAGTGTCAAAGCTAGCATCGGCGTAACCATTTACGATGAGCTCTTTGTCACCTCCATAAACAAGAAACATATCCTTAGTCCTTCTCAGGTACTTCAGGATGTTCTTGACTGTTGTCTAGTGATCCACTCCTGGATTACTTTGGTACCTGATACGTCTCCAATGTATCTATAATTTATGAAGTATTCATGCTGTTCTATTATCATTCTTGGATGTTTTACAATCATTTTATAGCAACTTTATATCATTTTTTGGGACTAACCTATTGACCCAGTGCCCAGTGCCAGTTGCTGTTTTTTGCTTGTTTTTACATCGCAGGAAATCAATATCGAACGCAGTCCAAACACCACGAAACTTTTTGTGGATTTTTTATGGACCAGAAGACTCCCGATGGGCCAGAGCAGCACCTGGGGTGTGGCTCGAGGGGGCACAACCCACCAGGGCATGCCTGGGGGCCCACACGTGCCCAGGTGGGTTGTGCCCACCTCGGTGGCCTCCCGCACCCCCTCTTTGCCCTATAAAATTCCAAATATTCCGAAACCCTTTGGGGTTAACCTAGATCAGAAGTTCCGCCACCGCAGGCCTCTGTAGCCACCGAAAACCAATCTAGACCCCATTCCAGCACTCCGCCGGAGGGGGAAATGATCACCGGTGGCCATCTTCATCATCCCGGCGGCCACCACGATGAGGAGGGAGTAGTCCACCCTCAGGGCTGAGGGTTTGTACCTGTAGCTATGTGTTTAATCTCTCTCTCTCTCTCTCTCTCTCTCTCGTGTTCTTGAGATGTCACGATCTTGATGTATCGCGGGCTTTGTTAATATAGTCGGATCATATGGTGTTTTCCCCTCTCTATCTTGTTGTGATGAATTGAGTTTTTCCCTTTGAGATTACGTTGTTATCGGATTGTATACTTTTATGGATTTGAGAGCACTTGATATATGTCTTGCATATGAATACTCATGGTGACAATGGGGTATCATATTGATTCAGTTGATATGTGTTTGGGCATTCAACTCACGGATTCCCGCGGTGACATTGGGGTAATCTATGCATACGGGTTGATGCACGTTCTCGTCTTTTGTTTCTCCGGTAGAAATCTTGGGGAACTCTTTGAGGCTCTTTGTGTTGGATTGAGTATTACGAATCGGAAATTATTTGGTGTTATTTTAGTACGAACTCTTAGATAGATCGATCGGAAAGAATAGCTTCGAGGTGGTTTCGTACCCTACAAATAATTTCTTGTAGCGACCAGACCTCAAACAGTCTGATCTCTGTGCATCAGTTTTATCCCTGGATCGGTAACGCTGACATGCACAGTACTTGAGGATTTATAACAGAGTAGCAATCACACACTTATTACATCGAATGTCTCAAAAGAGAACTTATTACAATAGATATGGCTTAAGGCCATCTAATACGATAACAGCGGAAGGCTTGGAAGATAAAGTGAGTCCATCAACTCCAACGGCATCACTGAGTGAAAGACAACGACCTATGGCTCCTTACTCATCGTCTGAAAAGTCTACAACATGATACGTTGCAGCCCTAAAACGGGTCAGCACATGGAATATGCTAGCAAGGCAACACAAAAGAGTAATGAACAGAATAAAGCTATCACTACATGCATATATGGCTGGTGGAGGCTGTATGGTTAATAAGTTTTGCGGAAAGCCAATTTTTCCCTACAACAAAGGAATAAAGATTATTTTAACTATCATGGTAGTTGTTAAACATTGAGAAGGTTCACCCAACTCAATCCCAATTAAGCATCAACATTAAACCCAATCAAATTATATTAAGAGTGATGAGATCCACATGATAATCCAAGAACTAGATACTCAAGATGTCCATAACCGGGGACACGGCTAACCATGATTAGTTTGTACGCTCTGCAGAGGTTTGTGCACTTTTCCCCACAAGACTCGATCTTCTTCGTTGGTTTTCTCGCACTACATGATGTTTGAGAAACGGATGACTGAGACACAGTCTTTCCGAAGCGGTCCCCTTAACCGATAGATAGGCCTGTACACCTACAATCCCCTACATCTGCTAGCCCGTCATGGAAAGGTTTCCCACAACTTACTCAACTATGCTAGAGCCCATAATGGCATGTGGCTGCACACGGAAGTTTCTAGCATGAATAATCTTATGATCCCTTTGAGCCTGAGTGGCAGTCCATAGGAGAATCACACGGTACCCCGAGATTTCCAAAAATACAGAGAACACTGGGTTCCCCAGGTGCCTCAATCCACCAAGATTTGTATTAAAGTTGCCACCTTAAGTTAACCGTTAATTAACAATACTCATATCTGTCATGAATACACTCAAACCCAAACCACGTCTACAAGCATATCATAACAATATAAGCAACGTAGAAGTAACTCCCATAGGTTTGATAATAAACAGGTGAATAGGTACTACCTCATCTACTTCCCAAACCCACAATTTAATCAGATCCTAACCATGCAATTGTTTGAGGATTGATCTAATGCAATAAAACTGGGTAGTAAAGAGGTATGATCAAAGTGTTACTTGCCTTGCTGATGACCCGTGAAACCTAGAGACTCGTAGTAGCACGCTTCGCACTCCGGGTACTCTATCGCAAACAAACAAGCATACAATAAGCAATCAAGAAAATATGCATGGGTAAAACTCAAATAAGAAGATCTAACCAGAAAGTTCAACTTAAGAACTCTGGTTTGCAAAAAGAATCAAAACAAACGAAGCAACAAAACTCAAACTGCGAAAGAAACAAGCTTCGATTACTGATTTGGACTAAAGTCAAATTTTACAATGGAAAAAACTTGTTTAAGTTGATTAAACAGAAAGAGGGCTTCGAGACGAAACTCTAGGCGCTTGAATCGCCTGATTCCGATAAACGAGCGAAAAGATAAACTAAAACGAAAATCGGATCAGAAATCGCGATCGAAAATAATCGCGTAAAATCCGGGAAAAGAAAAATGACGAACAGGCTAACGAACGAACGTTCGCTGTCTGCGGCTAAATGGTGAAAACCGTTCGTTAAAACAAACGAACGAACGGGCGTTCGCTAAATAAATAAACCGGAAAAAAACCGATCTAAAAAAAGGATCTAGGGTTTAAAAAAACCGATTGGTTTTCTTGCGAAAACCGAGGAGGCGGCGGCTACCTCCGGCGAGGTCCGGCGAAACGGCGGCGGCTGCGGGCAGCTCCGGCGGCGGGGTCGGGCGGCGAAGCTCGGGACGGGCGCCGGCGCTGGGGGGGCGGCGCGGCGGCGGCGTCGCGGGCGGCGGCGCGGCGAGGCTCCGGCGGCAGCGGCGGGTTCGAGCGGCGGCTAGGGTTTGCGGGCAGGGTGGCTGCGGCTCGGGCCTTCGCGGCTTATAAGGGCCGGCCGGGCTAGTGTCCAGGTCGGACACGGCCCGGTTAGGTCGATAACTTTTTTTTAAATAATTCCGCGCAGAAAAATGATTAAAAGAAATATTAAACAGACTCCAAAAATCCTGAAATAAATTTTCCCGCTCCACTAAAAATCTACCGGACAAGGTGAACATTTATTTGGGACTCTAATGCAATTTTGAAAAACGCATATTTTTCCTAATTCAAATAAAATAGCGATAAAACTCCGAATAAAATCTTATTTGATTTTAATATTGAATCTCTAATATTTCTTTATATTTAGGAAGTCATTTTATCCTCTCTCTTTTATTTTCATAAAAAAATATTCGAAGAGAAAATAATTAAAATCAAACGGTCCTCTTTTCAAGATTTGAGAAAACTCAAATATGAAAATAACGAAATCCCCAACTCTCTCCGTGGGTCCTTGAGTTGCGTAGAATTTCTAGGATCAAGCCAAAATGGAATAAAAATATGATATGCAATGATGACCTAATGTATAGCGTTCCAAATTGAAAATTTGGGATGTTACAAACCTACCCCCCCTTAAGATGAATCTCGCCCTCGAGATTCGGGTTGGCTAGAAAATAGGTGAGGGTGATCCTTCCGTAGGTCTGCCTCTCGTTCCCAGGTGGCTTCATCTTCGGTGTGGTGGCTCCACTGAACCTTGCAAAACTTGATAACTTTGCTGCGTGTAACTCGGTTGGCAAACTCGAGAATCTTGACTGGTTTCTCCTCGTAAGTCAAGTCGGTATCCAACTGAATTGCTTCCAGTGGCACTGTATCTCTCAGAGGAATATCAGCCATCTCTGCGTGGCACTTCTTCAACTGAGAAACGTGGAACACATCGTGAACTCCTGACAATCCTTCGGGCAATTCCAACTTGTAAGCAACTTCTCCCATACGTTCCAAAACCTTGTATGGTCCCACAAAACGTGGTGCTAACTTTCCCTTAACTCCAAAACGCTTCACTCCTCAAAGTGGTGATACATGAAGATACACTCTGTCTCCAACTTCATAAACTGTCTCGTTGCGTTTAGAATCCGCATAGCTCTTCTGCCTGGACTGGGCTACCTTGAGTCTATCGCGAATCAGCTTAACCTTCTCTTCAGACTCTTTAATCAAATCTGGTCCAAACAACTGTCGGTCTCCAACTTCATCCCACAACAACGGTGTCCTGCACCTCCTTCCGTACAATGCTTCGAAAGGGGCCATCTTCAAACTGGCTTGATAGCTGTTGTTGTAAGAGAACTCTGCGTAAGGCAAATTGTCGTCCCAACTAGATCCATAGTCTAGTGCACAAGCTCTCAACATGTCCTCCAGAATCTAATTGACTCTCTCAGTCTGTCCATTCGTCTGCGGGTGAAAAGCTGTACTGAACTCTAGCCTGGCTCCCAAAGTTTCATGCAACTGATTCCAAAACTTTGAGGTAAACTGGGTTCCTCTATCCGATACAATGGTCCTCGGAACTCCATGTAGACATACGATCCTGGTCATGTATATCTTTGCCAACTTAGCACTGGTGTAAGTGGTCTTAACTGGGATGAAATGTGCTACCTTCGTCAAACGATCGACTACAACCCATATCGAGTCATAGCTTGAACGAGTCTTGGGCAATCCCGTGATAAAGTCCATGCCTAGTTTATCCCACTTCCATTCGGGTATCGGCAATGGCTGTAACAATCCTGCAGGCTTCTAATGTTCTGCCTTCACTCTCTGACATACATCGCAAACTGCTACATACTCCGCAATATCCTTCTTCATTCCGGTCCACCAGAAACTATCCTTCAAATCCAGATACATTTTTGTATTTCCTGGGTGAATCGAATATGGCAAATCATGGGCCTCTTGCAGAATCAACTTCCCGATCTCCGGATCATTAGGCACATATACGCGGTCCTCAAACCATAAGGCATCATGCTCATCCTCACGAAATCCTTTAGCCTTTCCTTTGCTCATCCTTTCCTTTATCTCGACAATCTCCTTATCCGTCTTCTGAGCTTCTCTGATCTTATCCATGAAGGTAGACTGGATTTCCAATGCTGCTACATAGCCTCTCGGAACTATTTCCAAACATAGCTCACGAAGATCCTCTGCTAACTCCTTGGGTAACTCTCCGGTCATGAGTGTGTTGACATGACTCTTGTGGCTCAACGCATCGGCTACCACGTTAGCCTTTCCGGGATGATAATGCAACTTCATATCATAATCCTTAATGAGCTCCAACCATCTCCTCTGCCTGAGATTCAACTCCTGAAAACTGGCCTCACATTCCTCAGTCCATTTGAACTTGGTGTCCTTCTTCAACAACTCCGTCATAGGTTTGCAATCTTCGAGAAATTCTCAATGAACCTCCGGTAGTATCCTGCGAGTCCAAGAAAACTCCGGATCTCTCCAACTGACGTGGGTGCCTCCCAATTTGTCAAAGTGACAACCTTGATAGGGTCTACTGCTATTCCTTCTCCAGATATAACATGTCCTAGAAATCCAACTTCCTTCAACCAAAACTCACACTTGCTGAACTTGGCGTATAGCTGATGTTCTCTGAGCTTCCCAAGTACCAATCGCAAATGCTCCTTATGCTCCTCTTCATTCTTCGAGTAGACCAGAATATCATCAATGAACACCACGATGAACTTACCCAAAAACTCCATAAACACCTTGTTCACCATGTTCATGAAATAGGCAGGTGCATTAGTCAGGCCAAATGACATAACGGTATACTCATATAGCCCGTACCTCGTGGTAAAAGCTGTCTTAGGTATGCCCTCTCTCGAATCTTCAGCTCGTGGTACCCTGATTGCAGATCGATCTTGGAAAACACCTTAGCTCCTTGCAGGTGGTCAAACAAATCATTGATCATCGGCAGTGGGTACTTGTTCTTGATCGTCACCTCATTCAATCGTCGATAATCAACAACCATCCTTAACGATCCATCCTTCTTCTCCACTAGAAGCACTGGTGATCCCCAAGGTGACGAACTTGGGCATATATAACCTTTATCCAGTAACTCCTTAATCTGCTTCTTAATTTCCTCCAAATCCTTTGCGGGCATTCTGTATGGTCTCTTAGATATTGGCCCCGTGCCTGGCAAAAGCTCAATCAAAAACTCAATGTCTCTATCCGGTGGCATGCCTGGCAACTCTTCTGGAAATACATCCGGGAAATCCTTCACCACTGGTACTTCCTCCAGTACAACTCCTGATAAGGAATTTACTTGTGTCCTATTCGGCGCATGCCGGGATACATACTTGATCCTTCTTCCTTCTGGGGTGGTGAGCGAAATCGACTTACTGGTGCAATCGATGTTTCCTCCATACATCGATAGCCAATCCATACCCAGAATCACATCCAAACCTTGCGATTCCAAGATTATCAGATCTAAGGGGAAAACATGCCTACCTATGGTCAATGGCATCTGAAAACATCCTTGGCTTGCCATATACTCTGCTCCTGGCGAGCTTACTAACATAGGTGTACTAAGAACTTTGGTGGGCAGTTTATACTTATCCACAAATCCCCTTGATATGTATGAATGCGATGCACAAGTATCAAAAAGAACGACTCCAGTAAATGACTTAACCAGAAACTTACCTATTACTGCATCTGGCTGGGCTTCAACCTCCTCCACGTTAACGTGGTTCACTTGTCCCCTGTTGAAAGGGTTGGGCTTTTTCCTAGAGCATCCATTGCCATTTCCATTCTTAGCTTCAGGACATTCATTGGCGTAATGTCCAGTCTTTTGGCACTTGTAGCAAGTAACATGGCTTAGATCTTTCTTGGCGGGCATTGCTGGGTTGGAACGGTTCTGTCCGTTGCTTCCTCCATTACCATTCCCGTTCTTGGAGCCACTATGGTTGTGCGAACTTCCTCCAGTGTGATTGTGACCTCCATGGTTATGCTGAAGGGGTCCTCCTGAGTTCGGGGTAAAACGGGGTCTCTGCTGAGCTCCAGAATTATACTTCCCTTGTCCATACTTCCTCCCGCGGTTGTCAATCTGCTGCTGCTTCCCTTCAATCATGAGAGCTCTATCTACCAACTCCTGGTAGTTATTAAAATTTGCCACCATCAACTGCATGCTCAGCTCATCATTCAGTCCTTGCAGAAACTTCTCCTGCTTAGCTGCATCCGTAGCGACGTCATCTGGGGCATAACGTGCTAGCTTACTAAAGTCATCCACATACTGGCCAACGGTGTGCCCTCCTTGGCGTAAGTTGCGAAACTCACGCTTCTTCATGGCCATAGCTCCTATTGATACATGGGCAGTGCGAAAAGCCTGTTGGAACTGGTCCCATGTAACAGTGTCGATGGGGTAAGTGGCTGTGAAATTCTCCCACCATGATGCTGCGGGTCCATCAAGCTGATGTGCAGCAAAACGCACTCTCTCCGCATCCGTGCATCCTGCAGTGGTCAACTCCCTTCCAATCTTACGGAGCCAATCATCTGCAACTATCGGCTTGGTGCTACTGGAGAACACCAGCGGATTCAGCCTTAGAAAATGGGCTAAGTGATCAACAGGTGGTGGTAGTGGTGGGTTGTTGTTGTTGTTGTTGTTGTTGTTCCCCTGATTCTGATTCTGGACTAGTATCTGCATCAATGCATTCTGCTGCTGGATCAACTGAGTGAGCTCCGGTGGGAAAGCAAATCCATTGTCGCGTCTCGGAGGCATCTGCTGGGTTTAGAAAGGGTGAGAAAACAGAGTAGAATGAGGTCTAGGGGAAAAACACTATCCATATGCACATGAGACAAACACAAACATATCACTCAATCGATCAAGCAAGGGTATACAATCGGTCTAGAATTATCGTTACAAAAGTGCTCGGACTATACTATATACATGGTGGAATACTACTACTGATATGGTGGTCGACTAGAAAAATTGATCGGTCGAAGACTCCATGATATCCGCTCCAGCTTCATCAACATAGTCATCATCGCTATCGTCGGGGTCTGAGCCGGTGTCGTCGATGATGATGTAGTTCTCCGGGCAAGTGGAACCGTCATCTTCTCCTCCTGGTGCGGGGTCTCCCATGAATACTCCCAGCTTCCTTGTCAGGTCGTCATTCTTCTCCACTAGTACAACGATTTCTTCCTCATAATCGTCGCGAGTAGCCTTGAGTTCTTCCTCCAGCTCCGTGATCCTTGTCATCGCCTTCTTCAAATCTGTCATGCTTGCGCACATCTGGTTCTCCTGGCGTCGAATGTGCTGGTTTAACTCCTGGATGAAAGCTGCAATCGATCTATCCTTCCTGGTGCTGATCATCTCCCATTGCTCATCTCGGCGCCCACAAATCTGGTAGATAGCATCCTTGAGATCCTTGTGGTAAACATCTCCAATGCGTCCCATGGTGATGTGGACTGCCATACTCTTTCCTAGACTCCAGGTTGGTGCATCAAAGGAAAACTCTATGGGTTCAGTTACTGGCGTGAATGTCCTTCCTGGAACTTGAACTTGAATCATCCAGTGCTCCTCTTCTAGTAAAGAGGCGTTGTAAGTCCCGGTGAAACTTGGTATTCCGATGTTCAGGTACCTAGTGACTTCCTTCAAGTGGCGTCCAAAAGGTGTGTCTTCATCCGGTTGCGTGAACTTGATCCTTGCATCCGCCATCCTAAAGAGTAGAAAATGGAGAGGACTCAGAAATGAGAAGAGAGTAGTGATCTGGGGCTTTAGCTTAGTGGTCGTGTCCTACAGTCAGCGCGTGCTCTGATACCATCTTATAGCGACCAAACCTCAAACAATCTGAACTTTGTGCATCAGTGTCATCCCTGGATCGGTAATGCTGGCACACACAGTACTTGAGGATTTATAACAGAGTAGTAATCACACACTTATTACATCGAATGTCTCAAAAGAGAACTTATTACGATAGATATGGCTTAAGGCCATCTAATACGATAACAGCGGAAGGCTTGGAAGATAAAGTGAGTCCATCAACTCCAACGGCATCACTGGGTGAAAGACAACGACCTATGGCTCCTTACTCGTCGTTTGGAAAGTCTGCAACATGATACGTTGCAGCCCTAAAACGGGTCAGCACATGGAATATGCTGGCTAGGCAACACAAAAGAGTAATGAACAGAATAAAGCTATCACTACATGCATATATAGCTGGTGGAGGCTGTATGGTTAATAAGTTTTGCGGAAAGCCAATTTTTCCCTACAACAAAGGAATAAATTTTATTTTAACTATCATGGTAGTTGTTAAACATTGAGAAGGATCACCCAACTCAATCCCAATTAAGCATCAACATTAAACCCAATCAAATTATATTAAGAGTGATGAGATCCACATGATAATCCAAGAACTAGATACTCAAGATGTCCATAACCAGGGACACAGCTAACCATGATTAGTTTGTACACTCTGCAGAGGTTTGTGCACTTTTCCCCACAAGACTCGATCTTCTCCGTTGGTTTTCTTGCACTACATGATGTTTGAGAAACGGATGACCGAGACACGGTCTTTCCAAAGAGGTGCCCTTAACCGATAGATAGGCCTGTACACCTACAATCCCCTACATCTGCTAGCCCATCATGGAACGGTTTCCCATAACTTACTCAACTATGCCAGAGCCCATAATGGCATGTGGCTGCACACGGAAGTTTCTAGCATGAATAATCTTATGATCCCTTTGAGCCTGAGTGGTAGTCCATAGGAGAATCACACGGTACCCCGGGATTTCCAAAAATACAGACAACACTGGGTTCCCCAGGTGCCTGAATCCACCCAGATGTGTATTAAAGTTGCCACCTTAAGTTAACCATTAATTAACAATACTCACATCTGTCATGAATACACTCAAACCCAAACCACATCTACGAGCATAGCATAGCAATATAAGAAACGTAGAAGTAACTCCCATAGGTTTGATAATAAACAGGTGAATAGGTACTACCTCATCTACTTCCCAAACCCACAATTTAATCAGATCCTAACCATGCAATTGTTTGAGGATTGATCTAATGCAATAAAACTGGGTAGTAAAGAGGTATGATCAAAGTGTTACTTGCCTTGCTGATGATCCGTGAAACCTAGAGACTCGTAGTAGCACGCTTCGCACTCCGGGTAATCTATCGCAAACAAACAAGCATACAATAAGCAATCAAGCAAAGATGCACGGGTAAAACTCAAATAAGAAGATCTAACCAGAAAGTTCAACTTAAGAACTCTGGTTTGCAAAAAGAATCAAAACAAACGAAGCAACAAAACTCAAACTGCAAAAGAAACACGATTCGATTACTGATTTGGACTAAAGTCAAATTTTATAGTGGAAAAAACTTCTTTAAGTTGATTAAACAGAAAGAGGGCTTCGAGACGAAACTCTAGGCGCTTGAATCGCGTGATTCTGATAAACGAGCGAAACGATAAACTAAAATGAAAATCGGATCAGAAATCGCGATCGAAAATAATCGCCTAAAATCCGAGAAAAGAAAAACTGACGAACAGGCTAACGAACGAACGTTCGCTGTCTGCGGCTAAACGGTGAAAACCGTTCGTCAAAACGAACGAAAGAACGGGCATTCGCTAAATAAATAAACAAAAAAAACGATCTAAATAATAAAAAACAGGATCTACGGTTTCGAAAAAAAACCGATCGGTTTTCTCGCGAAAACTGAGGCGGCGGCGGCTACGTCCGTCGAGGTCCGGTGAAACGGCGACGGCGGCGGGCGGCTACCTCCGGCGAGGTCCGGCGAAACGGCGGCGGGGTCGGGCGGCGGCGGCGGAGCTCGGGACGGGCGGCGGCGCTGGGGGGCGGCGCGGCGGCGGCGTCGCGGGCGGCGGCGCGGCGAGGCTACGGTGGTGGCGGCGGGTTCGAGGTGCGGCTAGGGTTTGCGGGCGGGGTGGCTGCGGGTCGGGCCTCCGCGGCTTATAAGGGCCGGCCGGGCTAGTGTCCAGGTCGGACACGGCCCGGTTAGGTCGGTAACTTTTTTTAAAATAATTCCGTGCAAAAAACGAATAAAAGAAATACTAAACGGACTCCAAAAATCCTGAAGTAAATTTTCCCCATCCTCTAAAAATCTACCGGACAAGGTGAACATTTATTTGGGACTCTAATGCAATTTGAAAAACGCATATTTTTTCTAATTCAAATAAAATAGCGATAAAACTCCGAATAAAATCTTATTTGATTTTAATATTGAATATCCAATATTTCTTTATTTTTAGGAAGTCATTTTATCCTCTCTCTCTTTTATTTTCATAAAAGAAATATTCGAAGAGAAAATAGTTAAAATCAAACGATCCTCTTTTCAAAATTTGAGAAAACTCAAATATGAAAATAACGAAATCCCCAACTCTCTCCATGGGTCCTTGAGTTGTGTAGAATTTCTAGGATCAAGCCAAAATGCAATAAAAATATGATATGCAATGATGACCTAATGTATAACATTCCAAATTGAAAAATTGGGATGTTACATTTCTTCTTATGTTCTCCGCTAGATAGGAACTTTGGAGTGATTCTTCACCGCACTTTGAGGGGTGCTTATATGATCCAATTATATTAGCACTGTTGAGAGATTGCACTAGCGAAAGTACTGACCCTAGGCCTCATTTTCAAGCATTGCAATACCGCTTTTGTGCCCGTTTACTATTTGCTACCTTGCTGTTTTTATTTATTCAGAATATAAAAATATATTTCTACCATCCATATTACACTTTTATCACCATCTCTTCGCCGAACTAGTGCATCTATACAATTTTCCATTGTATTGGGTGTGTTGGGGACACAAGAGATTTCTTGTATTTGGTTGCAGGGTCGTTTCAGAGAGACTATCTTCATCCCACTTCTCCCACGGATTGATAAACCTTAGGTCATCCACTTGAGGGAAAATTGCTACTGTCCTACAAACTCTGCGCTTGGAGGCGTAACGCGTGTCTACAAGAATAAAGTTGCGTAGTCGACATCAAGCTCTTTTCTGGCGCTGTTGCCAGGGAGGCTAGGTAAGCGGCATAGGGGTAGATGCACGTTCTCGTCTTTTGTTTCTCTGGTATAAATCTTGGGGCACTCTTTGATTCTTTGTGTTGGATTGAGTATTATGAATCTGAATTTGCTTTGGTGTTATTTTAGTACGAACTCTTGATAGATTGATCGGAAAGAATAACTTGGTGTTATTTTACTACGAACTCTTGATAGATCGATCGGAAAGAATAACTTGGTGTTATTTAGTACGAACTCTTGGATAGATTGATCGAAAAAAAAGCTACAAAAAATTTCTTCTTATGTTCTCCGCTAGATAGGAACTTTGGATGATTCTTCATCCCACTTTGAGGGATGGTTATATGATCCAATTATATTAGCATTGTTGAGAGATAGCACTAGTGAAAGTACGGACCCAAGGCCTTGTTTCCAAGCATTGCAATACCGTTTGTGCTCACTTTTGTTACATGCTACCTTGCTGTTTTTCATTGTCACTATCACCAAAATCGATATCTACTATCGTTACTACACTTGTATCACCATCTCTTCACCGAACTAGTGCACCTATACAAATTACCATTGTATTTGGTGTGTTGGGGACACAAGAGACTTTTTATTATTTGGTTGCAGGGTTGTTTGAGAGAGACCATCTTCATCCTACACCTCCCACGGATTGATAAACCTTAGGTCATCCACTTGAGGGAAAATTTCTACTATCCTACAAAACTCTGCGCTTGGAGGCCCAACATGAGTCTACAAGAATAAAGTTGCGTAGTAGACATCATGCTCTTTTCTGGCGCCGTTGCCGGGGAGGTGAATGCTTGAAGGTATATCTTTAGACCTTGCAATTGAATATTTTAGTTTCTTGTTTTATCACTAGTTTGGTTTACAAAAGAAAACTTCCAAAAAATGGAATTGAGGTTGCATCATATTATTGATCATCTTTATAATATCTTTCTTGAAAATGGTGGAAAGAAAAATTGTGCTCAATTGATAGAAGAAGAATTCAATAGAATGTTTGGTATAAATGATGATCATGATTGCAATGTTGTTAGTATGAATTCTTTGAATATCCATGATGCTAACGATATGCAAAGCCATAATCTTGGGGATGCTATGTTTGATGAAGATGATATTTTTAGTCCCCAAAGATTTGATGTGCAAATTTGTTATAATGATTGCATGCCTCCTATTTATGATGATTATAATGATGAAAGTGGATTCGGAGAGGTCATGACCTTATTTAACGATGAATCCACCATTTTGGATGAGGCTTCAATTGACTATGATAACAAAGTTGCTATCTATGATGATTATGGTGATGACATGTATGCTATGAAGAATAATGATAACCATGAAACTTGTCATCATGATTTTAATTTTCAATCAAATGATAGTTATTTTGTTGAGTTTGCTCCCACTACTATTGATGAGAATAAATTTGCTTATGTGGAGAGTAACAACATTTCTATGATTATGCATCATGAAAATAGTGCCTTATGTGATGGTTATATTGTTGAATTTCTCCATGGTGCTACTAAAAATTATTATTAGGGAGGAACTTATGCTTGTAGTAATTGTAATAATATCAAGTTTCCTCTCTATGTGTTGAAACTTTTGAAGTTATGCTTGTTTTGCCTTCCTATGCTAGTTGATACTTGTTCCCATAAGTTGTTTTCTCAGAAAATCCCTATGCATAGGAAGTGGTTTAGACTTAAATGTGCTTTCCATGTGCTTCATGATGCTCTATTTGTGTTTCAATTCTTTTCTTTTATGTGAGCATCATTGAAATCATCATGCCTAGCTAGAAAGGCATTAAAGAAAAGCGCTTGTTGGGAGACAACCCAACACTTTTACCTATTGTTTTTGTGTGTTCACATGATTATTCTATTGTATTAATCATGTTTTATTGCCTTTGTTTCAATAAAGTGCCAAGTAAAGCCTTTGGAATCATGTTGGGTGATAGTTGATTTGATCTTGCTGAAAAACAGAAACTTTTGCGCTCACGAAAATAATTCTCATTTTTAACAGAAGAGTGATTTTGAGTTGTTCTTTTTGAATAAGATTAACATAAAATTTCTTAGGTGGTCCTAATTGTTTCATATTTTATGGAGAAGCAGAAGTATGGTTATTCTGCAAATAATTACAAACTGTTCTGTTTTTGACAGATTCTGTTTTCAATGCATAGTTTGCTTGTTTTCTAGTTTCTTTGGCTTATATTGCTCAATATAAATTGTGGAAATGATATGCTACATTAGTGATTGTGTGGAAACAATTATGAATCTTGTCTTCTACAGTACCAAAGTGAAATGGTTTGCTCTTTATCATACTAACCTATCTCACGAAGTTCCATTATGTTTTATGTGATTGAAGTTTTCAAGTTTTGGGTGAGATGTCGATATGAGGAGAATAAGGAGTGACAAGACCCTAATCTTGGGGATGCCCAAGGCACCCCAAGGTAATATTAAAGGAAGATCCAAGAAAGTAAACTTGGGGATGCCCCGGAAGGCATCCCCTCTTTCGTCTCCAACATTATCGGTAACCTCACTTGGAGCTACATTTTTATTCGTCACATGATATGAGTTTTGCTTGGAGCGTCAATTTATTTTGTTTGTATTTGTTTGATGTTATTTATAATAATGTTTTTATCTTTTATTTCAATAAAAATGTCAAGGATAGCCTTTACCATGCTTATCTTGCAAGTCTATGTGTTGCTGTTTCAAAACAGAAAGTTTATCGATGTTGCAAAAATTCCCGAGAAAAGTCAGAATGTGATAAAATGTGAAAACTTTTTGCATTATAAGGTCTGATAAATTTTCTACAGTTTGGTAAAATTTTCATAATTTTTGGAGTTAAAGAAGTATTGATACTCTTGCATTCTTTACAGACTGTACTGTTTTGGCAGATTGATGTTATGTTTGCATACATGTTTGCTTGTTTAATGATTCTATTTGAGGATAGGAGTATTAAATATGCAGAGGCATTTAGTATGCAATGTTTAATAATAACTTACTGATTTGCTACAGTAGAGAATGATAAGGTTTTTGCATTGGTTTATACTAACTTATCTCACGAGTTCTTGTTGAGTTTTATGTGGATGAAGCTTTTGAGATTTAGGAAAACCGTGATATGAGAGGAATTAAGGAGACACAAAAGCTCAAGCTTGGGGATGCCCAAGGCATCCCAAGATAATATTTCAAGAAGTCTCAAGCATCTAAGCTTGGGGATGCCCCGGTAGGCATCCCACCTTTTTCTTCAACAATTATCGGTTAGTATCGGTTGAGCCTAAGTTTTTACTTCTTCACATTATTTTGCTTGCTGTTTTAATAAAATATTTAGATCTGAAAGTTTTAAATAAAAGAGAATCCTCAAATAGCTACCCATTTACATAACTACTCGCTTGATCTTCACTTATATCTTTTTGGAAATTGTTGAATGAATTGAATATCATGGAGTTGAAATTATATGTTTATATCATGCCTAGTGGTAGCTTCACATTGGGTTTAGAAAGTGAAATCTTTTGAGGCTTGATAATCACAATATTGGTCATACAAGCAATTCATGAATGATTAGTAGAAGGAAGAGAACTTTCACATGAAAATACACTATCTTGGAAATCTTTTGTGTTTGTGAGCCCCCATCAAAATATTATATGCCAAAATTGTTGACGTGGGACAAGGAAGACAACTTAATGATTTATGTTTGTTCATATTCACATAGAAGTTATATTGTCATAGATCCTTCAACATGTGGTGCTTGCCCCCCCTCTTTGCTAGCCAATAATTCCGCACCAAGTAGAGATACTACTTGTGCATCCAAAAACCCTTAAACCCAAATCTTATTTTCAAGAGTCCACCATACCTACGTAAGGATTGAGCAAGATCCTTCAAGTAAGTTGTCATCGGTGCAATAAGTCAATAAAAATTGCTTCTAAAAGTGTGAGATCATTTAGTTTAAGATAAAATTGAGCGTTGTACGAACTTTTGATGGTGAAGACTAAAAGCGACAGACTGCATAATAAAGGTTGCCATCACAAGGGGCAATACAACGTGGCGTTGTTTTGCACTAAGGGGTTGAGCATACAAACAAATAAGCGCATGGCAACCTCTGCTTCCCTCTGCGAAGGGCCTATCTTTTACTTTTATGTATTTACTTTTATGCAAGAGTCAAAGTTTTTCTCTCTATTCCTTTTTATTTTTTCTGCTTTGGCAAGCATCATGTGGTGAGGAAAGATCTAGGCACATATGTCCAGTTGGATATGGGTGGCATGAGTTATTATTGTTGACATTGATACGTCTCCAACGTATCTACTTTCCCTAATGCTTTTCCTCTTGTTTTGGACTCTAATTTGCATGATTTGAATGAAACTAACCCCGGACTGACGCTGTTTTTAGCAAAAGTACCATGGTGTTGTTCTTGTGCAGGAATAAAAGTTCTCGGAATGGAACGAAACTTTGCGAGGATTTTTATACAATAAAAGAGAATTTCTGGAGCCAAGAGCCACCGGAGGGGGCACCTGGGTGGGCATAACCCACTAGGGCGCACCTTCCCTCCTAGGCGTGCCCAGGTGGGTTGTCCCCACCTGGTGGCCCCGTAGACCCTGAAACCGACACTGTAAAATCCTATTTTTTCTAGAAAAAATCAGGGAGAAAGAATTACTGCGATCCACGAGACGGAGCCGCCGTCACCTCCTGTACTTCATCGGGAGGCCATATCTGGAGTCCATTTGGGGCTCCGGAGAGGGGGATCTTCGTTCTTCGTCATCACTAACCCTTCTCCATTACCAATTCCATGATGCTCCCCACCGGGAGTGAGTAATTCCTTCATAGGCTCGCTGGTCGATGAGGAGTTGGATGATATTCATCATGTAATCGAGTTAGTTTTGTTTGGGCTTGATCCCTATTATCCACTATGTTCTGAGATTGATGTTTGATGTTGCTTGAAGCTACGTCGGTATTTCCCCAAAGAGGAAGGGATGATGCAGCACATCGTCGGTAGGTATTTCCCTCAGATATGAAACCAAGGTTATCGAACCAGTAGGAGAACCAAGCAACACAACGTAAACAGCCCCTGCACACAAATAACAACACCTCGCAACCCGGCGTGTTAAAGGGGTTGTCAATCCCTTTCGGGTAACGGCGCCAGAAATTGCGTGTTGACGGGAGAAAGTTGTAATAGATTGAATAAATAGATGCAAATAAAATAAAGTGCAGCAAAGTATTTTTGTATTTTTGGTTTAATAGATCTGAATAAAAATAGCAAATAAAATAGATCGCAAAGGCAAATGTATGAGAAAGAAGACCCGGGGGCCGTAGATTTCACTAGTGGCTTCTCTCGAGAAAAATAGCAAACGGTGGGTAAACAAATTACTGTTGGGTAATTGATAGAACTTGAAATAATCATGACGATATCCAGGCAATGATCAGTATATAGGCATCACGTCCAAGATTAGTAGACCGACTCTTGCCTGCATCTACTACTATTACTCCACACATCGACCGCTATCCAGCATGCATCTAGTGTATTAAGTTCATGGAAAAACGGAGTAATGCAATAAGAATGATGGCATGATGCAGACAAGATCTATCTATGTAGAGATAGACCCCATCGTTTTATCCTTAGTAGCAACGATACATACGTGTCGTTTCCCTTTCTGTCACTGGGATCAAGCACTCTAAGATCGAACCCACTACAAAGCACCTCTTCCCATTGCAAGATAAATAGATCAAGTTGGCAAACAAAACCCAAATATCGGAGAAGAAATACGAGGCTATAAGAGATCAAAGAAACTCAAATAACTTTCATGGATATAAAAAGATATAACTGATCATAAACTCAAAGTTCATCAGATCCCAACAAACACACCGCAAAAAGAGTTACATCATATGGATCTCCAAGAGACCATTGTATTGAGAATTCAGCGAGAGAGAGAGAAAGCCATCTAGCTAATAACTACGGACCCGTAGGTCTACAAAGAACTACTCACGCATCATCGGAGAGGCACCAATGGAGGTGGTGAACCCCATCCGAGATGGTGTCTAGATTGGATCTGGTGGTTCTGGACTCTGCGGAGGCTGAATCAATATTTCATCCACTCCCCTAGGGTTTCTGGAATATTGGGGTATTTATAGAGCAAAGAGGCGGTCCGGGGGGCACTCGAGGTAGGCATAAACCACCATGGCGTGCCCTGGTGGGTTGTCCCCTCCCCGGGACTCCCCCCAGGCATAGCCAGGGCCCAACATGTTCCTTTTGGGCCATAAAAAATCTCCGTAAAGTTTCATGGCATTTGGACTCCGTCTGATATTGATTTCCTGCGATGTAAAAAACATGCAAAAAACAGCAACTGACACCTGGCACTATGTCAATAGGTTAGTACCAAAAAAGATATAAAATGATATAAAATGACTATAAAATGATTATAACAGCATGGAACAATAAAAGATTATAGATACGTTGGAGACGTATCAGTGTTGCTATGACTTTGCCATGCTTAATGCTTGTCACTTTGGGCCCGGGTGCCATGATTTCAGATTTGAACCGTTTATGTTATCACCATTATATCCATGTTCTAGATCCGATCTTGCAATTTATAGTCACCTACTACGTGTTATGATTCGGCAACCCCGGAGTGACAATAGTCGGGACCACTCCCGGTGATGATCGTAGTTTGAGGAGTTCATGTATTCACCGTGTGTTAATGCTTTGTTCCAGTTCTCTATTAAAAGGAGGCCTTAACATCCCTTAGTTTCCAATTTGGACCCCGCTGCCACGAGAGGGTAGGACAAAAGATGTCATGCAAGTTATTTCCATAAGCACGTATGACTATTTATGGAATACATGCCTACATTATATTTATGAACTGGAGCTAGTGTCGTATCGCCCTAGGTTATGACTGTCACATAATGAATATCATGCAACAAATTACCGATCCAATGCCTACAAATTTATCTTATATTGTTTCTGCTAAGTTACTACTGATGCTATCACTGTTGCACTTGTTACAAAACTACTGCTATCACTGTTACTGTTACCACTGCTACTGTCACTATTATCAAAACTATCATATTACTTTGCTACTGATCACTTTGCTTTAGATAATTAATCTCCAGGTGTGGTTGAATTGAAAACTCAGCTACTAATACTTATATTCTTTGGCTCCCCTTGTGTCGAATCTATAAATTTGGGTTGAATACTCTACCCTCGAAAACTGTTGCGATCTCCTATACTTGTGGGTTATCAAGACCTTTTTCTGGCGCCGTTGCCGGGGAGCATAGCTATATTTGTTGAGTCACTTGGGATTATTATCAATTATTCACTATGAAGAATTTGAAAGATGCTAAGACTAAGATTTATCCCTCTAAGACGAGGGGAGGTTGGATGGACATCCAACAGTCAGTGCTTGTGCGTCAACCTTTTTTTAGGAAAGCCTCAAATATGTGGTAAACAGCATACAACCCATCTGCCATTATTTCTAATAATTTACAGCCCATCTGCTAATTCTTAAGGTTTTTTTTGGAGCCCATATTCTTTTTGTTAGCATTACAGCCCATATTGTGGCCACGGTTAAAAAATTATACGAAATTTTGCATATTTCGGTGCGGTCCGAACTGTTTTTAATCCCGAAATTTCGACTCACATTCAAACTGATTTTAAAAATAAATGTATATCAATATAAAATCCAACAAATTCTCCACGCATAAAAATTAATGTAATTTAAAATCTTGAAATGAAAAAAAGATATTTGAAACTAATTGCCGGTTTGATGTGTTTTAAAAATGTACAACCCATTTCTCATTACTGATGGGCCATTTTCTCGGCCAGCCGAATGAAAGCTCTCCTCGTCTTGAAACATTTGCAGCCCAACAGGCCTGACAAAGCGACTTACTTGGCAAATCACAAAAAAACTGGGTTGTGGTCGTGGACCCAGCTGTCAGCCTCTCCACGTACAGTACTCTTCCGATGGAAGTCGTTCCTTGACCACGTTGACCACGCCGCGCGGAGAGCACCACGGCGGTGGACGACGGTGAGGCCTAGGAAGGGGACGACGTGGAGCCGGGGAAGACGCGGCAGTGGAAGCCCGTGCGGAGAGGAGTACGAGGGTTCACTGGTTCGGCTGCGGTGTGAGGCTGCCGTCGCCGCAGGGCCTGGCCAACGGTGGGAATAGTAGGGGGTGATGAGGCCTCTGCGGCAGCACAGCCAGCCACGTGAGGCAGGAGCATGCGGCACGACCGGCGCTGCTTTGGGCGGCTGGAGCAAGAAAACCAGAGGTTGAAGAAGCACTACGGCCGTTGGATGGAGATCGTACGGTCACTGGAGCCAGAATCGTTCATATTGACTAAGTTGACAAAGCCCTTCGTCCCCATCAACTTAGTAGGCCCACAAGTCAGCCTCCCACCAAGGTGGGTCCCAGCTAGCCGGGGGAGTATTCAATTTTTTGTGCGTAATAAGGAGGCACTTCCGGTGGGTCCGAGCTGACAGTGGGGGGAACGTTTTTTTCGCGAAATACGGTGGCCCGTCCGGTGGGTCCCAGTAGTCAGGGGGAAACGATTTTTTTCGCAAAATACTGGTGGCCCGTCCGGTGGGTCCCCGCTGTCAGGTGGAGGAATAATTATTTTTCGCGTAATAAGGAGGCACTTCCTTGCGGCTGCCATGGACCCAGCTGTCAGCCTCTCCACGTACAGTACTCTTCCGATGGAAGTCGGTCGTTGACCACATTAACCACGCCGCGCCGAGAGCACCACGGCGGTGGACGACGGCGAGGCCTAGGAAGGGGACGACGCGGAGCCGGGCAAGACGCGGCAATGGATGCCCACGCGGAGAGGAGTACGAGCGTTCACTGGTTCGGCTGTGGTGTGAGGCTGCCGTCGCTACAGAATAATAGGGGGTGTGGGTGAGTGGAGGGATGGCCTGGCCAGCGGTGGGAGTAGTAGGGGGAGGTGAGGCCTCCGCGGCAGCACAGCCGGCCACGGGAGGCAGGAGCAGGCGGCACGACCGGCGCTGCTTTGGGCGGCTGGAGCAAGAAGACCAGAGGTTGAAGAAGCACGACGGCCGTTAGATGGACATCGTACGGTCACTGCAGCTAGAATCGTTTATATTGACTAAGTTGACAAAGCCCTTGGTACGTCAATGTTTTTTTGAATGCATGCAGATCAGCTTAGTAGGCCCACAGGTCAGCTTCCGAAACGGTGCGCCCCAGATGTCAGGGGGAGGAATCATTTTTTTGGCGGGTGAAGCTAGAATAACAGAGATTGAAGAAGAAGCACGGCATCCGTTGGATGGAGATCCAATGGCCACTGCTGCTAGAACCGTGTGTTGACTATAAGTTGACAAAGCCTTGCATACGCGTCAACTCTATTTTTTTAGGGGACGCGTCAACTTAGTAAGGCCAGAAGTGTGTGGCAGAGAACTTATAGCCCATTTGAGATTTGTAAGAATGTGTAGCCCATTTTTGAATTCTAATGGAATTTACTACATCCCATTTATAGTTTGTTAAAAGTACAACCCATTTCAACCAACCGTTCAAAACAGAATTCAATAAAATTTCCCACATTTTGATGGGATCCGAAATATTTTTATCCCGAAATTTCTAGTCAGATTAAATACAATTTCAATATAAATTTATATTACATAAAAATCCAACGAAACATTGCGCTCGCAACAATTAATGAAATTAAAATTTCCAATATCCAAAAATAATATTATATAAAGTAATCACGTGTTTGGTGCATTTTTGTATAGTTACTGCCCAGTTTTTATAATTACATCCCATTTATTATTTCTTAAAGCCCATTTTCTTGTTAAGCCTAATGCATCCCTCCTAGGAAAGATTTGCAGCCCAGCGGGGCGGAGAATAACAACTTGACCTTGCCTGGGTATTCCTAAAAAAAGTATAGCTGGGCTAGCCATTTTCAGCTTGAAAAAAATTAATATCTGGGCTGGATATCTGGCCTAGGCTAGACGGGCCACAGCCCGCCCAGTTAATACCTGCATCGATGTTTTCGTTGTTGTTCAGAGGAGAAAAATTAATATCTGGGCTAAACATCAAAAAACTCTGAAGTGCTCACACCTCAAAAACACAAATACTGCTCGAGCTGCTTGGTCCCAGCTGTCGGCCGCTTCTTGTGCAATTCTCTCGTTTATTGACTACTACATAGGTTGACAATGGTGTGGGACCGTGATGTCAGGAAACCAGGAGGAATTAAAATAAATTATAGTTATATATATATAATAAGGAGGCACTTGCGTACGTGAGGCTATGGACCCGGTGGGTCCCCATTGTCATCCTCTCCAAGTAAAGTCATCTCCTCGCCCGCGCGCGCTTTCCGCCCGAAACAGTCAGCGCCGCCCGCCTCGCTTCTCGGTGCAGGCGATTGCTCCGCCTTCAAAAGACACAAGTGCCGTCCGTCCGTCCATCTGCCGCCCACATTAATGATACGCGGTTGCCAAGGCGGCTACTCCGGCGCCACACGTCCGTCCATCCGCCCGCCCACCATTGCTATATAAACTGCTGCCCCAGCCATAGCCGCAGTCATCCGCATCCGTTCCCTTTCTCCTGTCCACACCACTACTGCCCACCATGGCTTCCTTGCGCTCCAGCGCTCTTCGGGACGGGCGGACGATGGACCACAAGGAGATGGCAGCCATTGCTGCCGACCGGCTGGCCGGCAGGCAGCCGGAGGACGACGACGTCCCAATAGAGAACATGGTAGTCGATGATCCGGCGCCAACCCTCTCCTCCGCGCCATCCTCGCCGGTGCATTGCACCATGACCATCGGCGAGGCCCGTGCCCAGTATATGGACAGGGTGAGGCAGATGCGTAAGGAGCAGTTCCGGGAGGCGCAGGCCGCCGCCGCCTACAACCACCATCTCCGCCAGGAGCACCTGCAGGCGGAGGAGCAGATCGCCGCGGAGCGGGCGGAGCAGGAGGCGCTGCTCGACTCGTACCGCTCCGCCCGCAAGGTCCGCCTCGAGCGCTGGTGGTACCGCATGCGGGTGGCAGGGCTGCGGCCGCCTACAAAGAGGCTAGCAAAGACGGCGATGCAGCGGGCGAGGCGCTGTTTGGCGAGACCGAGGACGAGGCAGAGGACAATGCTGGCTCCGACGAGTCCCCGCTCCGCTGGCGTCGACGAGGCCCTACTCCGCCGAGGCCCCGCGGCGCCAACAACGAGGCAGAGGACACCGCCGGCTCCGCCGAGGGCCCGCCCCGCCAACAACGAGGCAGAGGACATCGCCGGCTCAGCCGAGGCCCCACCCTGCCGGCAACGTGGGGGAGGATTTCCACCGCTCCGCTGAGGCGCCGCCCGCTGGCAACGAGACAAAGGACATCGCCGGCACCGCCGAGGCCCCGCCCCGCTGCCAACGAGGCCGCGCCACACAGAAAACAAGGAAGAGTAGAACACGGTAGGTCGCCGCCGCTCGGGTCCAAGTAAGGCCACCGCTGCTAGCCTCCGGTTGAAGCCAAGCTAGGCGGGTTGACCATTGATGGCCGGTTAGCTTCTTGGCGGCGACGTGGAGTTGGAGAGCTGCGCTGTAGAAGAACGCTGCTTCTACTTAACTGCTGGTGCAGTTGGCTGACTGACACGTGGGCCCAACAGGCCACATGTCAGTTATGCAACTGCACCTGCAGTTAAGTCACTGAAGCTTCTGTTCGGCTCAACGGGCCACAGGTGGCTAGCTTCGTTTAATTAATTATACCTCCAGCGCACCCCTTTTTAGTTGAAGAATGTATGAAATGTAATGAAATCCGGCATGTTTATATGAAATCCGACCGTGTATGAATGAATTTATTTCGATTAGTTTGAATTCCTGTATCACTGGCATTGGATGAACATGCAAAACAATACATACTAGCATTATTCCCAGGGTGATCACCTCGTTTGCAGCAGTTTCACATGTACTCCCTCCAGTCCTTTCTAGTCTGCATACAAGTTTTGTCTGCAGTCAAAGTATCTCTACTTTGACCAATCTTATACAAAAAAGTATGCACTTTCACAATGTGCGAAGTAAAAAGGAACAGAAGGAGTACAAAGAGTTTGAGCAGCTTTTTAGCGTTTCTGTACATTGCAATCAAACACACAGGCCTGGCAATTCATAGAGAACATTCAAAACAATCGATGATTATGCATCTCAGCTACTCACATGTCAGAGGCAATATTTACTTCACAACTAAAGAATAAAGAAAAAATTGATCGACGCTGCTGACAGCAAAGGGCGTCCCATTCAAAAATATCAAACACATGTCTTGCTAAAATCAATGAGCAAAATTTGACAAGGTTGTCCCATTCCAAAATATCAAATGCCTACGATTGTGGAATGGGCAGGGTTTGCCATCAGTTCGGATATTGACGTGGCACCTTGTGCTAAATAAACCAGCTGTTCTTTTTGTGCAGTTCCACCAAATTCAACAAAATTCACGCGTAGCTTGTATGATTTCGCCCTTATATGTTGCAACGCCTTGAACTTATCGCACCTCCTTTCTTGTGGTGGAAATGAATGATTCGATGTATTCATGAACATTTTGTGCAGTTCCCATTGAAATCAAGCTGAGCACCCCTATTTGCACAAATACAAAAAAGTGATTAGTATAAAGCAAACTGTACTATGAATTGACAGTTTCAACAGGCACATACATGGTCCATGTAGAGCACACTTTTAGAAAAATGGAACTCGCCAGAAAGAATCCTAGAACAACATTGTACTCGCGCATCACAGCAAAAAATGGAGATTTGTTAGTCCTTCTGAGCTGAAGTTAGTTTGGTCTTTTGGGGAGTAATGTAACCATCCTTCAACTGCTCCTTGTGAAATATCCTTATCTTACCTCAATGGGATATTACGGTGCACATACAGATTGGAAGTCTTGTCTCCATTTGTGCAGTTCACTAAAATCAAGCAACATTATCGTACAAGTAGCACAACATATGAAAGCACACTGCAGAATCATGTGAAAGAAGGCTAGTACTGACCTCTCATGATGCGGAGTTCAAACAACTCACAAGAAGAAGATCTGAACCAAATTCGCCTTAACGGATAGGAAGTAAGATCTCCTCTTGTGCAGTTCCACTAAGATCAAGCAATCAAGCAACGTTGTCGGTGTGACATTTTGGTTGAACTGCACAAAAACTCTTAAAACAAAAGTGTTTTGTGCAGTGCAACAAAAGGTCACAATGTCAACGAGGTGAAGTAGATAACCCTGTTTACACAGAGGTGCAAAGGAAACAATTAGTGGTCAATAACGGTGGATGACACAGAAGCCAAAAAAAAGAAGCATCTACCTTATCTAAATGGGAAAGAAAGCAAGACAGTAGCATTTCTCAAATGGTGGCATTGATTAATATTAACATAGGGATTATATTAACAATAAAATTTGTTAAACATGTAATTTGCTTTTAACTGTGGCATTGCATCAATTTTCCAGCGGCATTATTAGAGGGTGTTTGTTTACAGGGACATTTTGGTGTAGGGACTAAAAAAACTCCGTGTCAGTCCCATCTAAACCAAACATGAGGGACTTTTAGGGACTAAAAGTGGGCATTTGGGACTAAAGAAAGAAGACCCCGAGGGAGTCTTTTTGGGACTTTTTCCAACAGTTGCCCCTGCCACGCATCGCACCTTGTCTCTATTAGTTCATTACTAGGTGTAACATGGCCTTTTAGCATGTCATTTAATAACCTCTAGTCCATATTTAGTCCCTGGAACCAAGCAGGTAGGGACTAGGGAGTTTTTAACCAAACAGGGCCTTAGATTAACAACAGCTAATGAGTTGCACGGGACAGTGGACGCACCAGCACCATGTGCATCTACCGATGTACTGTGGTCATGCACAGTCTGTTGCAACAAAGAACAAACAACCAAGGAGCATATTTGTGTTGGTCCCAGTTTTGTTATCTTTAGACACCTTTCCCTATGTGAGCGCAGCAAATCTAGTCCTGCTCAAACTCTACAGCCTTGTCCCTTCCTTTCCTTTTTGAACTAGTACTTTCGCCCCTTCCTTTCCTCTTTGAAGCACGTCCTAGATTTATGCGATACAACTTTCCCCACTACTTTCCCCCATTCCTTTCCTCTTTGAACAACGTCCTAGATTCATGCTATACAACTTTCCCCCTTCATTTCCTCTTTGAACCACGTCCTAGATTCATGCTATATACAACTTTTCCCACTACTTCCCCCACTCCTTTCCTCTTTGAACCACATCCTAGATTCATGGTATACATGCAGCTAGAGCAATGCATGTGGAGTAAGTAAATTATACCTTAAGGTTCTTGGGGCGTGGTTCGGTGGGCGACGGGACGACGGCGAAGAAGAAGGGGTCGGAGGCCCTCCCGTGCTGCTGCTGGGTGGAAAGTGAACAGCTGCGCCGGTAGTCCCTCGCCGACGGCGACAGCGTTAAGCCTCCTTCCCTTCCCGGCAGACAGATCCTGCCGGCTCTTTGAGCAGCAGTGAGGGGAGAGAGAGGCCAACGAAGTCTTGTTTAGATCTGGAGAGGGCAAGAGAGTGTGAAGAGAGCAACTACAAGCACTGAGGCTCCAGCGGGAGAGGGCGAGAGAGTGTGAAGAGAGCAACTACAAGCGCTGAGGCTCCAACGTGTATATATGTACTGGAGAGAGAATGTGAAGCGTGCAAACCCTAGAAAACATTTTGACCAGTCAAACAATCCTCCTAGCACATATTATGCTCAAGTGTAGTTATCAAACCCGAGACCTCAAGTTTGATGAGCAAACAGGCTAACCAGCTACACAACCCTCCCGTTATGTTCAACGAGAGGGAAATAACCTTTTATACATTCCTGCATTCATGTGACAAGCATGCCGTGTTTTTTTGTGTGTGTGGGAGTCATTGGGATTTCAATCATAATCGTGTCATGTGGCTTTGGTGGTAAGACTATCCACAGTGGTGCAGAAATAATGCAGCCTTAGTCACCTTACCTCTCTCCACGTAGTACGTTGGGTCCCACCAGTCAGAGGGTGAAACAAACAAATTAATAAGAAAAATTAAAAGCGCCAGCGGTGTATCTTACCTCACACATCTCGCTACTGCTCGGGAACACTGTCCAATTGATCCCTCTGTTCGCTCATGTACTATTTTAAGTGAATCCTTATTATAACATGCACACAAATTTTGGGCACTTGTATTCGACTTAAGTCAGTGTGCCACCGTATCTCGTATACTTACTACTCCCTCCGTCTAGGTGTAATAAGTCACGTTAGAAGGTGCAACGGGACCAAGGTGCGTGCGTGTGTGTGTGTGTGTGTGTGTGTGTGTTTAACAGCATGTGTGTGTTAGGGAGAGCGACAGATTGACCTACTCCTACAGAGAGATGTTGTGCAGTGTACGATTTTAGCCGCGAGAGTCGGTGCATCCTCTCGTTTCTGGGCGTGTCCGGTAGGGACATGCGGACAGCTGCCACGCCCGCTCCTGACCAGCCTGGCCCACCCAAAGCCCCTCCATCGCCCCCGCGCGCTTCCCGCCCGAAACGGTCAGCGCCGCTCCAAAGAATCAGTGCCGCATTCATGCCCGGGCAGAGCGCACGTGACCTCTCACTGGCGCAAGAGTGATGGTTGCTTCGTCCGTCCAACTTATTGCTGGGTCTATGTGATTTGACGGCTCATTGGTTGTAACATCCCAAATTTTCAATTTGGTATGTTATACATAGATCATCATTGCATATCATGTTTTATCGCATTTTGACAAATCCTGGATAAATCCTAAGCAACTCAAGGACCCTCGGAGAGAGTTGGGGATTTTCTCGAATTTTCATATTTGATTTTCATCAAATAATAAGACGCGGATTTTGGTTTTAATTATTTTCTCTCCGGAAAAATATTTCATTCTAAAAATATATGAGAGGAGAAAATATGACTTCTCCAAAACAATTGAAATACTAGAGAAAAAATGTTAAAATCATTTATTGGGACTTTATTTGCAATTTTTATTGCATTAAAAATATTGCATGTTTTGAAAATATTTATTTTGATTTACAAAAATGTTCACCCTGTTCTAGATTTTCTAACTAGACGGGAAAAATTTATTTTATATTTTTCTGATTTTTATTTATTTTTCTGTGAATTATTTTCCGCGGAACTTATAAAAAAAAACCGCGCGACACCCGCTGGGCCGAAGCCCAGCCGAGCGCCGGCCCGCCCGCGCTCTCCTTCCTCCGCACGGGAGCGACGCCACCGCCGCCGCCGAGTCCGGCACCCGCACCGCACCCGCCGGCCGACCCCTTCCCCAAGCCACCTCGCGCCCCCCCTTTAAATACCCCCCTCTCTCTTTCCTCTCAAGCCGCCGCCGCCGCCCTCATCGCCGAGCCGCCGCCGCCCGCACTTGCCCGCCGCCGCCGCCGCCAGGAGCCGCCGCCCCTCGCCTCGCCCGCACACCCCCCGAGCCCCGCACCCCGCCGCCCGAGCCCGGAGCCCCGCCGGAGCCATCGCCGGAGCCCCGACGAGGTACTGCCGCTGCCCCGTTTCGTCGTTGCCGGTTTTCATTTTAAAAAAACCCTTCGTTTAAAAAAAACCCTAGATCGGTTTTTTTCGGTTTTATTATTTTGCGAGCGTTTACCGAACCGTTCGTTTTAGCGAACGCGTTCGTCGGTTTTTCTCTGTTAACGAACGTACGTTCTTTAACCGTTCGTCCGTTTTTCTTTTTCGTCGGATTTTTCTGCGATTATCTCAGATTCGATTTCTGATCGAATCTTCGATTCTGTTTAACTTCTCGCTCGTTTATCGGAATCAGGCGATTCAAGCGCCTAGAGTTTCGTCTCGAAATTCTCTTTCCGTTTAACCTACTCAAACAAGTTTTTGCTACAGTAAAATTTGACCTAGATTCAGATTAGCAAACGAAGTTTCTTTCTTTCGCCGTTTGACTTTCGTTGCTTCTTTCGAGTTGATTCTTTTTGCAAACCGGAGTTCTTAAGTTGAACTTTCTGGTTGGATCTTTCATTCGAGTTTTACCTGTGCATTAGATGAGTACTGATTGTATGCTTGTTTATTTGCGATAGAGTACCTGGAGTGTGCCGCTTGTTACTTCGACTCGTTAGGTTTTGCGGATCATCAGCAAGGCAAGTAACACTTTGATCATACCTTCCATACCCAGTTTTTATTGCATTAGATCTATTCCTCAAACATTGCATGAATAGGATCTAATTAAATTGTGGGTATTGGGAAGTAGTTGAGGTAGTACCTATTACCTGTTTTATTTTATCAAACCCTTGGGAGTTACTTCTACGTTGCTTTTAACAATGCCATGCTATGCTAGTAGACGTGGATTGGGTTTGAGAGATATTCATGACAGATGTGAGATGTTACTTAATGGTTCAACTTAAGGTGGCAACTAAAACTCACATCTGGGTGGATTGAGGCACCTGGAGAACCCAGTGTTGTCTGATTTTATAAGGTCCGCCACCCAGGCTCAAAGGGATCATAAGATTATTCATGCTAGAAACTTCCATGTGCAGCCACAAGCTATTATGGGCTCTAGCATAGTTGAGTAGGTTACAGGATCTCTTGAAGAGGTGGGCTAGCAGATGTAGGGGAAAGTAGGTGTACCGGTCCATCCAGAGTAAAGAGTGATTGTTTCTGAAAGACTGTGTCTCGGTCATCCGTTTCTCAAACATCATGTAGTGCGAGAATCAAGCGGAGGCGATCGAGTCTTGTGGGGAAAAGTGCGCAAACCTCTGCAGAGTGTACAAACTAATCATGGTTAGCCGTGTCCCCGGTTATGGACAACTTGAGTATCTAGTACCTGGATTATCATTTGAATCTCATCACTATGTTACTTATAATTAATTTTGTTGGGTTAATGATGACACTTAATTGGGATTGAGTTGGAGGTACCTTCTCAATGTTTAACAACCACCATGATAGTTAAATAAAATTTATTTCTTTGTAGTAGGATAAAATTGGCTTTTCGCAAAACTGTAACCATAGAGCTTTCCACCAGCCATATATGCATGTAGTATAGCATTATTAATGTTCATTGCTCTCTATGTGTTAATTTGCCAGCATATTCTATGTGCTGACCCGTTTTCGGGCTGCAACGTTTCATGTTGCAGACTTTTCAGACGACGAGTAAGGTGCCTTAGGTCATGGTCTTATACTCAGTGATGCCGCTGGAGTTGATGGACTCACTTATCTTCCAAGTCTTCCGCTGTTATCGTTGTTAGATGGCCTTAAGCCATGTTTATCATACTTATTCTCTTTGGAGATATTCGATGTAATAAGTGTGTGATTGCTACTCTGTTATAAATCCTCCATTTGTACTGTGCGTGTCAGCATTACTGATCCAGGGATAACACTGGTGCACAGCAGCACAGACCATTTGAGGTCTGGTCGCTACATTGGTCTTTATTACCGAGGTGGTAGGACTGCTGGATGTCCCACGCTTTCGGCGAAAGGAGGTACTACTACTAGATTACAATTTTCTCCATTCTTGTAGCGGAGGCGTGCAAGAGCAGTGAAAACACGCAGGCTCAGTGATTACATGGCCCACGTCACACTATCACCGTGCGACACCTAACTCTTTACATAGTACTCCCTCCGTTCCTAAATATTATTAGATGAGTCCCCGCGCGTTGCCGCGGAACAGCGGTATATCTCTCTGCGCAAAATTATCGATTTCATAGAACTAAAAAAACTCTATAACCGCATGACCGATGTGGTAGCCAAACTAAATAAACTCCCATCATCATTTAGATCATCCCACGTAAGGAAAAAAGACCAGCCAACTCCTACTGCATAATGGGATTATATTTTTCTTGTTAACATGTTAATGGGACTTAAAAGCTCACTTACATGCATGCTACCGGTGCATGCTTGCATGCAGACATGTTGATGTGATTTAAAACCCACTCACATGCATGTGCCACGGTATTTCTGCATGCTTGCATGTGGCTTAGTGCGGAGCCTCTCAACGTCTAGATCAGACGGCTATTATGGACTGATTTACTTCATCTAACGGCTACATCAATTTTGATGATGTGGCTCAAGGAGAGGATAGAGAATTCCTAGTAGTGGGGGCTAGCTATTACTAGTAGATAAGTCTTTGTAGAGATTCCACTACATACGGAACAAAATGAATGAATCTACACTTAAAATGCATCTATATACATCCGCATGTGGTTCATGGTGAAATCTCTACAAAGACTTATATTTAGGAATGGAGGAAGTACTAGTATAGTACGTACTGTAATTTATCAGCGAGATAAATTTGTACAATGCTATGAACCTTCCAGCTTCTGTTACATGTATCTTGCGTCCAAGGTTGCCCGTTGCAACATTTCATCAAATACAAAGGAGACTAACATGCATGCTATTGCATCTTAATGATTGACAGATCATAGCAAATATGTACTCCCTCCGTTCCAAAATAAGTGTCTCAACTTTGTGCAAACTTTAGTACAAAGTTGTACTACTACTAAAGTTGACACTTATTTTGGAACAGAGGCAGCTAAAGAAAAAAACGATCCATGCAGTCCCTAGCCCTTGAACCGTGAACCCTGACCAGGCTTCAATTTGCTGGCAATGTTCGAGCTTCCTAATAAATGAAGTTTGCAACCTTTTGACCATTGGATCATTTTGTGCAGTTTTACCAAAATCGAGATGAGCATCCCTGTGGCAAAGAAATTGAAGAAGCGTGATTAGAATAAGATTACTGGGACTAGTTGATGAGACATAAACTCATCACAAATACAGTACGTAGAAGCCAGTAGAGGTATGTGCGGGGCAAAGAAGTAGAGAAATATCCACAGGGAGTGATGTGGGCAGCTGGAGCAGTGGTGCAAGCCGGCTGTAAAGGGAGTTGTACCTGAGGGACGTAGCACAACCTTGAGGAGGGCGGCGGGAGGCGGCAACTGCCCACGAAGCGGCAGTGAGCAAGGGACGAAGGCAACCTCACCGGCTTTGTGAGAGAGAACAGCGGGGACCCCTGATCGGGACGTGCCGACAGTGGGTTTTTGCCGTCGGCGACGGCCACCGCATCTACACTAAGCATCCACCCCTTCTCCAAGCGGACGTGATCCGCCGGGATGTTAGAGATGTGGCCACAGTCGTTTTGTGCGAGAGAGTGTGAAGAGAGCAACCCCAGCAAGCAACCGCGTAGGCTGGCCCGTCCTGACTATGTATATAGTGGAGCGGTTTCCTTTTCTCTCCATATGAACCTATCGTATTGCGTACGTGCCACTGAAGAAAAAAAACTTTATTTATAAATGACGCGGCACCTACTACTCGTTCTCCTATAACCTTGTGCTTGGCATCTCCAAAATATTAACCTTGCGATTGGCTCTTCGCCTCTTCGGGAAGTCGAGCAATAATTGTAGTGCAGTATATATCGTTCTGGCTATATGAGACCGAATGAATTGCTGCATGTCCACCACGTGGGCGAGGGTCGAGGGAGAGTGCTACATACGGAGCAAAATGAGTGAATCTACACTCTAAAATACGTCTATATACATCAGTGTTTGGAGTATGTACTAGTAGTTCATATTGAAATCTACTAAAGGACATATATATTCCAAACAATATGATATAATCTCTATAACTAAGGTAGTAGGGACGAGGAGTAAACGGAGGGAGTAGTAAATTTTTCTCCTCGTCCTGCGAGCCACCGCGCGCATGGGCGAGGGAGCGGGCGTAAGGCGGAGCAAGCTTCACCTCATCCTGCGAGCCACCGCGCCCGTGGGCGGGGGAGACGGCATACTAAGCAAGCTTCTCCTCGTTCTGCGAGTTGACGGGACACATCAAGAGTACTCCAGTGTATAGAGCCTTGCCTCTAAGGTAGGCCCCACATGGTTTGCCTCTTTTTTTAACATAACACGTCAAGTCACAATTTGTTTGTTCACCCGTGGTAGACGATCCTCCCTCCACCAAGTGGACAACCAGTACACGTGCCAAATTACCACGTGGGCTGCCTTTTTCATACAGAAATGAGCTCCACCGTGTACCGCACGGGTGTGGTTGGGAAAGAGACGGGAGTACGTGCGCCGTGCATGCACCTCTTCTCTTCGTGCATGTCCCCCACCTACGTGGGTGTGTGTGAGAGATACAAACCGCGTTCGTGAGTGTTTTTTGTTTTGGGGTGGGGGTGGGGTGGGGGTTGATTTCGTGAATTATTTGTGGGAATATGTGTCGATGACATCTCAAACCAAATTTTGCATGCAATGTGTGTGAAATGGAGGCCTATCCATATCATACATAGAGGATCGGGCAATCCACGAGAAGAGAGGGAGGGGTCATAGCTATCGATAGAGTCGAAAGGAGGATCAAGTGGGTGGGTGCGAGATCGATGAAGAGAGCCATCGAAATTGTGTGTGTGTGCAAGTCAAAGATATAGGGAGACTGGCCTACCGGAACGTTAGAGGGCACATGTCAAGTTTGTGTGTGGCAGGGAGACATGAATAGAGCGCTCGATGTATTAGTGTGTGTGGGGGGAGGGGGTGGGGGGAGGGGTAGGCAGAGGCCTAACTATAGAGGTAGAATGACTCGTATATGTGTTGAGAAGGAGAGACCCAGCTATGTCTTGAGGGAGATCGGTCGACATCCATACATAACTGAAGGACGGGAAATATGATGGGACGGAGAGAGAGAGGAGAGAGAGAGGGAGGGAGAGGGGTAGAGTGCTGGATGGGTGATGGAGTTGCTTCTCGAAGATGGTGGGAGAGGCCTACTAGACAAACTGAGGGTGGAACTGCAATGTTATCAATAAGAGTGGGGATTTGTTTCTGTGTGTGCCTGTGCATGATAGATCTGTCGGGACGCATCCATGGATGATGAAGGGGAACCATGTGTTTGGTAAGCAAACCTAACTAGATCGGTAGATCAATTGTTGTTTGTCGGAGGAAGGGAGAGACACAACTAATGAGGTAGATCGATTGACGTGTGGGTAAAAACGAGTTATAAGGACCTAGCTAGCTATATGTATAGCAAGAGATCGGTCGGTGTACGTCCATTTGTTAGAGGCAAATAAGGCCTAGCGAGACGGATAGACAGAGAGAATGGAGCTAGGAGGTGGTGCGAGAGGCCCAACTACTAGCTAGATAGGGGGAGGAGTGTGCGGTTGTGAGATCGATGAAGAGGGGCGAGAGTTTACACGTGTGTCTGACCGTATGAGAGACACGAGGCAAGGACATATAAAGGAGGAGATTGAAGGTGTGTGTGTATGTTGTAGGCAGGCATCGCTGGAGAGGTTTATCTATCGATGTGTGTCGGAAAGGAGTTGTGGAGACTCTGGGAGAACGACCTAAAGAAAAAAATGAATGTTCCCGGTGGATAGAATGCCGAGGGAGGGGGAGGGTGAGGAGGGCGTGTGCATGCACGAGAGAAAATTAGTGGTAGCTACAAAGGTTAGAGGATTGTGTGGGTGTAAGACCCTAACAAAGATCATAATTTGATCTGAAAGCGGATTCATATATTTGAATAGGAGATCATAGTGTTTTAAACATTGCATGCATGAATATAGCGGTGATACACGTGTTGTGCACATGTTATACCATAATGTGATAATGCATGGCGTTTGCAACTCACAGCTAAATGCCGAACAATCTAAACCATACTATACATCAAACAATCTCACATTTTATTTGAATTTGTGATAATGTGTGGCGTTTGCAGCTTACAACTAAATATTGAACAATCTAAACAATACTATATATCGAACATTCTCACATTTTATTTGAATTTGTGGTAATGTGTGGTGTTTTCAACTCACATCTAAATACTTGTAGGCATAGGGGGTGGGGCACCATACATAATGTGATAAACACATTATACATACGAGACATGGTTTAGATTATGAAGATCCAGCTAGAGCTAGAAATGTAATGTGATTTGAAATCAAAATAAAGTGGATTCAAAAAATCTAGTTCGAGTTCATATAGTACACATAGTTCATATGTAACTCGAGACTAATCATGTGGTGTGCTGTGAAGATAATACACAAACGATGGTTTAACTTGACAATAATGATGATTGTAGATCTTATTAAAACAGAGAAACGAATTCAAATGCTTTGACTTCACAACAATCATTACTGTAGATCTTATTCAAATAGAGAAACGAATTCAAATTTAGTTCATATTGAAGCGGTAGTATATACGTTTGGAATGCACTAAAACGTTCATTTGAGTAGTAGGTTGCATGCATTATACACGTAGCGAAATATTTTAATTGAACATAACATGAATTCAAAGTTTTGAATGAAATTTGTAGTGCGCATTGATTTGGTACAGTACACGTTAGGCTTGTCCGGAAATTTCAACCCGCGCCTTGTTAGCCCGAAATATTTAAGATATATCTTTGTCTCGTTGTGCTCCGACAACTCGCTCCATCTCAACCCGCGCCTTGCTATTCCGAAATTACAACGCGCGCGAAAATTCCCACCTCCTGTGAAATCCCGACACGCGAAATGCCCGTGCTACCCCTGAACCGAAAGAACCGCCTGAAATCGGTGGGGTTACTTTCGTAACTTACCCCACATTTCGGACAAGCGTGTCTCTAAGCCATGGTTCCCCACTACCATCCCATCCGCCCACCCATTCGTACACCGAGGCCGCGAAAACCCGCGACGAAACCCCACACCCTGCTCCGTCCGCCACCCAGCCGGAGCCACTTCCCCGACGACGTCGTCCACAGCAACACCTCGACGTCCCTCATCCACCATACGGGATGAGAATCCGTCGTCGATCTCATCGTCCCGCCGGTTCAGCCACCCCGTCCTCCACCTCCAAGGAGCTGCCCCGATGTTCCCCTTGTCTTTCGCGCCACCTCCATTCCCACACCGCCGTCTTCACCTGCACCACCGAAGAGCATCATCATCACCGTTTCCTCGTGTGAAGCTGCGGCCTAATCGGCACCACCAAAGAGGTTGTACACTAATCGCCGCATTTTCTTCTTGATTCGATCTCAGGGTGCTGCCAGCGCTCGGTCCCGAGCCGACACGGCACGGCTCCATCCACGACGGCGTCGCCGGCCACTTCCTCCACGGCGTCGCTCCCTCGGCAGCGACGTCCACATTAGTAGGAGCTGCTGCTACTTTAGCTCTCGCTCGCGCTGCTGCTCTGCTCTTGCTCTCGGTCCCCTGCCTGGTCTGCTCTTGCTATTGCTCTTGTTCGCGCTGCTGCTCTCGCTCTTGCTCTTGCTTGCGATGCTGCTCCGATTTAGCTACACTTCAGTCGACTGAATCGACTTTTGGGTCAGTCAATTCTTAGGGGGTGGGGGGGGCTCGCCGGGGTGAAGGAAGAACCAGCCGCAGCGGGGAGGGGGGCTCGCCGGAGAGGTACCCCACTATCTATCTTAGGGTTCAGGATGGGGGCGGTGGTCGCCGGCGGTGGCGGGGCGTTGGCGGGGCGGTGGCATGGGGATCGCCGGAGAAAAAGCTCGGCACGGGGGGGGCCTAGAGGGATGGCCGGGGCAGCGGCAGACCGGCGGTGGGGAGTGTTTTCGGGGCTGCTGTTTGGCCGGTGGTGGCTGGCGGCTCAGGGGGGTGGAGGTTGAAGATGAACCGCATGCCCTTGATTTTGTATCCAACGGCTGCAAAATCGACTGACCAGAGATGAAAAATTCAGTTGACCGACATGTAGCCTCACCTTGCTAGTGCGTTCAGTTTCGATAGCAAAATTCAGTTTCGACAGTTAAGTTCAGTTTCGATAGTTAAGTTCAGTTTCGACAGTTAAGTTCAGAGATGAGCGGCTGATGTATTTTACATCTAGCACTTTGTGGTTATGTATTTTACGTCATGTATTGGAGATGCTATTAGAATTCCACTCAGGTTAACGTTGTTCGTTGTCTCTCTTGTCCTGCTTCAGCCTCGGCGTCGTACAACTTACCGGAGCTGCTCCAACGATGAAACCCTCCATCACAGCGGAGAAGTACCTCGGGCTCCATCTCCAGACGCCTAAGATCTTCTTCCCCTCCTCCGACAGCAAAGTCAGCTGGAGCATCCTCACCGGCCAACCCAATCACGCTGAGATCGACATGGCTTCGCCAAAGAGGTTGTACACTTGTTGCATCTTTATTTTACTCTACATGTTATATATATTGTCCACTGAGCACACGGATTTGTTCCTTTAGTGTCCACTGAGCACACGGATTTGTTCCTTTAGTGTCTCCTTGAAAGAAAAAACGTAGGAATTTTAATTTTCACTTGTCCTCCTTTTCAAATTCCTATTCATGAAGCACAAGACTAAGAGATAGTAGCATAATAGCATTATAACCGTACATTTTCTTGTGGTTTGACTTAATCTCACCATGCTTCTTTGCATCCTGTGATCTTCCAATTGTTGTGAATCAAACACCCAAATTGGCAGAAATCCTGTGTTTTTAAATTCTCTGTTTTGCACGTGCATTCCTATCCTATTCCTGTCTATTTCCTATCCCTGCATTGTTGGAATTCTCCAATTCAAACGAGCCCTTACAGAATTACTTCTCTTACAAATAGCTGTCAAAGAAAACCTTGCGTGGTTTGTCCCGCTCCTGCTGCGCCGTCGTCCACCCCAGCTCAGCTGCTCCAACGACAGAAGGGTCCAGCATAGCAGGGATCCAGCCTCCAGACTGTCTTTCGCCGCCTCAGATCTTCTTACCCGCCGCTGGCAGCCATGAAAACTGCATTACCATCATCAACCGAGCAGATGACCTCGAGGACTACACGGGTCCGCAAGAGAGGTCGCACTCTTTCTTGTCTGCTTACGTTATGCATCCATTAATATTACATGCTACTTTATCATCCTGTTCACCGATTAGACTCTGAGTCAGCTCCAAACTAATGGTCAAACTTGAGTTTTTAAATGGTTGTGGGGTACATATCAGGGCCGCTATCAATAGTATCTATCTACTATCTGGTTAATCTCCGGTGTCTACTATGAGTTTCATGTTGGGTGGGAAACAAACAGTAAAGAAGCCATTATCTGTATTTTTTAACTGAAGCCATTATCTGCCTGCTATTATTGGTTTTGGGTCTATCCACAGGTTGCTACCATCACTCTAGATTTCTGCATGCACTCCTTACATAATCTCACTATGTTTTATTCCTATGCATGACAGTTATTGTAAACAATGGAACTGAACATGTAGAGCAAAAGAGACGAGCCTTGCCTGACAATAAAATTTCATGCAGACGTCGCTCCATGGTAGGCGCAAAGGCAGCCCCCCCTCCAGGCATTTCGGATTGTAATCGAGAGGAAGATATCTGTTCTGAGGGGGATTCACAAGGAGAAGACAACTCCTATTTACCCCCTGAGGTCTTCGCTCTAACTTGGCATGCTGATGTTGGTTATATTATGCATATGGTGTCTTGCATTGCTTACTTTATACATCAAATATGTCATCTGCTTAGTTTAGACATCCTTTGTGCGAATGCCATCTGTTTAGTTTATTCATCGTTTATGTGAATTATGCAACGCCATCTTGTTTAGCCAGGCATCATATATGTGAATTTTGCAATGCCATCCTGCTTAGCCAGTCATCTTATATGTAAATTATATCGGGCCATCCTTTTTTTCGATACATATTACATTTGTCAACAATGTTAGTACATTCAACTGCTCTTCGTGTGCATCAGCCATCTGACATGGTGATGGCAAATTCTGGAGTGAAAACAAGGTCTTCAGAGCAGACTATGCTATCTGATGAAGCGCATATCTCGCTGGTTACAGATAGCTCCTCAGAGGAGGATTCAGAGACAGATGACCAGTCCTATTCCCCCCCTCCGAGGTGTATGCTCTAACTTGGCAGGGTTATGTTGCTCATATCATGCGTATGGTGTCTCGCATTGCTATGTCATTTGATTAGTTTAGACATGCTTTGTGTGAATGCCACCTGTTCAGTGTCTAATTGCCATATATGTGAATTATGCATTGCCATCTTGTTGCAAGACATTATATATGTGAATTATACAATGCTATCTTGTTGCAAAGGCATTATATATGTGAATTATGCAATGCCATGCTGTTTAGCCAATCATCATGTATGTGAATTATATCATGCTATCATTTTTTTGTATTACGTGTTCCATTTGTCGACAACGTTTGTATATACAACTACTCTTCCTGTGCATCAGCCATTTGAAGCGGTGATGGAAGTATCTGGAGTGAAAACAAGGTATTCAGGGCAGACAATGCTACCTGCTGAAGTAGACATCTTGCTGGTTACAAAGAGCTCCTCAGAGGAGGATTCAGAGACTGATGACCAATCCTATTTCCCCCCTGAGTCTATGCTCAAACTTGGCAGGGTTATATTACCCATGTCATGCATGTTGTCTTGCATTGCTTAGTTTTTACATCATATATGGATTGCCATCTGCTTACTTGCTTACTATATAAATCATATATTTGAATTATATCATGCCATCATGTTTACATAGTACATACACATCATCTATCTGAATTATGGCATGGCAACCCATTTAATAAAGACATCATATAGTTATATCATCTCATCCTGTTGAGTGTTTACAGTCATCATATTTTGAATTATGGCATTCTATCCATGAATGTATGTGAATTATGGCATGCCAACCTATTTAATAAACACATTATATAGTTATGTCATGTCATCCTGTTTACATAGTCTCATATTTTGAACTATGTCTTTCCATCTTTTTTAGTTAGCCATCATAATGTGAAATTGTGTCATGCTATCCTGTTTAGTTAGCCATCATATATGTGAAATTGTGTCATGCTATCCTGTTTGGTTAGACAACATAAATATGAATTATTTCATGCCCTCTTTTATTCCCCACTATCCATTGCACCTGTCTATCATACAATGTCTATACTTTCAATTACTTTTCTTGTTTATCAGCCATTTGAATTGGAGAGCGTGATGGCAGTATCTAAGGGAGTAACAACAGGGTCTTCAGAAAAGATAGTGCTACCAGTTGATGCAAATAGAACCACGGTTGTACTTGCCCAAGGACCAGATCCACCACACATAACCCAGACTCGCGCAGATTGTACCCCTACCCAGTTGGACAGAGAACCAGCTACACCCCTTCTAACCCCAACCCCGGCAGATAGTAACCCAGTTCCAGTTGACACCGCACCGTCTCCACCACAAAGCACCCAAACACGAGCAGTTAGTAAGGGAACTGCAGTGCCCAAAGCACGAGGACCACCACTCCGAATCCCAACTCAACGCTTAAAGGAGAAGAAGATTTGTTCTCAGGTCAGGTTCTGTAGCTATGGTTCATACTCCTTTGCTCTTGCATTACTGTATTTACTCATACCAACTATTTTCAATTTTGAAGGATGGAATTGAAACTCCAATGGCGCAACAGGTATGTGTTAAACCTGTTTCTTTAACTGGTTTGCTGTTGTAACCTGCTCTATGTTGATTTCAGTTTCAATTGAATAAACAGTTATGTTCTCATGTCATGCACATTACAAGTGTTGTTATTGCTCTATAGTTACCCACACTTATATTCTGTCTATTCTGCTTTGTCTTGAACAAATATTATTTGAACTGTGTCTCTATCTTGATTTGGCAACAAAAACTAGAATGATATAGACCATAAAGTGACCATGGTACATAGATATATGTTTGTTTCATGCTGTTATCTTGTCGACTTTACTACTGAACTCATTTATCAAAATGAGTTTCATATACAACATGGTAAAAATGTGATGTGTCTGCTTGTTTCTCTTTTAGAATGCATACAAAATATTGGAGAACAGTACCGCGTTATCCAATGGTAAAGGAAGTAATGCAGATAAGGTTCAAGATAGTGAGACATCCCTGTTGGTCTCCAAGAAAGCTGATAAAAACTATCTTGACGACAGTGAGGGAACCCAAAAGTCCTGTCTTGATGTAGTGTTCGAGTTACTGGCCACTACTGCTGGCACAAGCTCTTCGAACTCGCTGCCTGAATCAGTTTGTCTTCTTGAGTCTCAACTTCAAGTTGAAAGTCATCGATCAGATGTGCTGCGACAGGAAGCCGAAGGACTGAGGAAGTCCCTGCAGAATTGAGATGCATATTTTTTGGTGCAGCAGCAAGCGCTGGAGGATTTAAGCACCAAACAAGAGAAAGTTAATAAGCTTGCTAAGCATCTTGCCAGCATTATGGGTACCCAGGATATTGTTTCTTGAGATCTTCTGAAGTGGTTTCAGTTTTGGATTTGTTTTGCTGCGGCGTTTATTTGCGCTGGTCGCCAACTTTGACAACCAGTGTATATGATATGCTGCTTTGTTCCCTATATTTGCACTGGTGGCGAACTTTGATGCCCAGTGGATGTAATATGTGTAATTGCCGTGATAGCCTAGCGTTAGTTGCTTGCTTATTTATTTCCTTGTTGTCTTGTTTATTTGTTTGCTTGTAGTCATTGCAGTTCTTTTTCCGCGGTTAGCTAGTGGCTGCAATAACCTATTTTTTAAAACTAGGCCACAATAACCATGGGCTAATATTTACTGTAGTGACACTGGGCCTCCTACTGGCCGTAGAAACAGTGGGCCTTCTACGGGCCGTAGAAACAATGGGCCTTCTGCGGGCCGTATCATCAATGGGCCTTATACGGGCCGTATGATCGATTGGCCAAACATGACAGAAAACGCGACCTACTGTGACAAGCACGTATCATCACGGAAGTGTTTTTTTTGTAGTGTAAGGTGGTAGAGGTAAATTCTCTAATCAAATTCAATGATAATGACAATCCTCACAATATGCACCCTAGCCAATGCCTTTATGAGTTTG
Organism: Triticum aestivum; assembly: GCF_018294505.1. Lineage (NCBI taxonomy): Eukaryota > Viridiplantae > Streptophyta > Magnoliopsida > Poales > Poaceae > Triticum > Triticum aestivum. The sequence continues at coordinate 540,276,672 of NC_057814.1, forward strand.
AAAATTATATTAGAAAAGAAGACCACTTCAATGCAAATGTTATGAAACAATTGAAATATAATTCTAATATGATTGCTCACTTGAGTGACTTGTTATTTAGAATCTCAAATGATGTTGGAGGTGTTGGAAAACATGCTTCCATGGTTCAAACCCAGCTGGAACAAGTTGCTAAATCTCAAAGAGAATTGCTTGATTAAATGAATAACAACATACATGACTTTGTTGTTAGAGTTGCAACTAGAGGAGGTAAAATGACTCAGCAACCTCTTTATCCTGAGGGACACCCAAAAAGAATTGAACAAGATTCACAAAGGAACAACACCATTGCACCTAGTCCTTCTAAAAAGAAGAAGAAAAAGAAAAATGACAGGACTTTTGATGCTTCTAGTGAACCTGAAATAGAAAAACCTCCTGATAATGAAAATGATGTCTCTATTTCTGATGCTGAAACTTAATTTGGTAATGAACATTCACCTAGTGATAATGAAAAAGATAATGCTGATGTTCATGAAGATACTCAACCAAACAATGAAAATGAACCAGATAATGATGTTGAAATAGAACCAACTATTGATCTTGATAACCCACAACAAAAGACTACATGATATGATAAAAGAGACTTCATTGCTAGGAAACAAGGTAAAGAAAGAGAACCGTGGGGTCAAAAACCTTTGCCTTTTGCACCCAAGTGAACTAAAAAGAAAGATGATGAAGAATTTGAACGCTTTGCTGAAATGTCGAGGCCAGTCTTTTTGCGTACTCGCTTGACTGATATCTTGAAAATGTCTCCTTATGCAAAGTACATGAAAGACATCATCACCAATAAGAGAAAAATATCGGAAGCTGAAATCTCCACTATGCTTGCTAATTATAGTTTTAAAAATGGAGTACCTAAAAAACTTGGAGATCCGGGAATACCAACTATACCTTGCTCCATCAAAAAGAACTACGTGAAAAATGCTTTATGTGATTTAGGACTTGGTGTTAGTGTTATGCCTTTCTCTTTATATAAAAGACTTTATTTAAATAAACTCACACCTACTAAAATATCTTTGCAAATGGCTGACAAATCAACTGCCATACCTATCAGTATTTGTGAAGATGTGCCCGTTTTTGTTGCTAATGTTACTATTTTGACTGACTTTGTTATACTTGAGATGCCCGAGGATGACAACATGTCGATTATCCTTGGTAGACCCTTCTTGAACACTGCAAGGGCTGTTTTGCAATAAAAGCAAGGTCACTTTTCATATCAATGGTAATAAGCATACAGTGCATTTTCCCAAGAAACAATTCCAAGTGAATGGTATTAATGTTATTGAAAAATCTCCGACAATCACTATTGGAAGTTTTCAACTACCTCTACCTACTATCAAAAAGAAATATGAAATGCTTATTGTTGGGGACATTCTATCCACGTTGAGGTAACTTAGTGATTTATGAAAGTTCTACGGTTTCATGCTAATCGAAAGTGGTTGTTACTAAGACATGATCAACCTTATTAATGGATCATTTTTTGAGAGGTATGAAGTTGATGAATTTAGTAAGCACTACCTTCTGTCCCTATCTTTTGTTTTCTGTTTTTATTAGTTAAATAATATAAAATGACATGTTTTGTCTATTTTCTAAATTTCCCGTGCAATAAAAATGACCCAAAAATAAAAGTTCTCAGAATGCCTTGAAAATTTTATATTTTTTATGAATATTTAAGAATTTCTGGTGCAAATAATATTAGAGGGAGGTGCACCAGGTGGGCACAACCCACCTGGGCGCGCCAGGACCCCCAGGCGCGCCCTGGTGGGTTGTGGTCCCCACATGGGCCCTCTCACTTATCCCTTTACACCACATCATCACCTACCTCCAGAAAAAATTCACCATTGCTATCTCTCTCTCTCGTGTTCTTGCTCTCAAACCCGTGGATTTCGATCTCTTTGATCGAAGCTCCGTTTCTGAAACTGTTTCGGGGGATTGTTGCTTGGTATGTGACTACACCATTTGTCCAATTAGTTTTTGTTTTAGTGGTTTATATTTTGAATAATTAGCTACTCTTGGTGCTACTGTAGATGAGCTTGCACGTTGAATTCTTAGAGTTCTAAGTAGTTTGAATCCTTGCTATGGCCTCTATGTATCTCTATGAGTAGTTTCTATCAATCTTTTAAAGTTTCATTGAGAAAAATTTGTGGACTAATTTTTTTAGAATTTTTGTTCATAGGAAAAGGATGAATATCTTTAGGAAATTTGCTTCCAAGAAGAACTGAAAGGGAGTCATTGGGGAGTCATCTGATAGTGATCTCCATCCTCAGATGTTGGTGGAAGTACGGCCATGCTAATGGCCGCATACACCGTTCTTGGAAGAGGCTGGAATCCTTCAAGAGTTTATACAATATGTTGCTAATGCAGACCTCACCGACTTCATCGCAGCTGAATGTGAACAGTATCATCTCCTCACAAACATCTTTGTTTAAAGTTTTAATTTCCTTCCTAGGAATAAACCTCCTGAGGTGCAGTTTAGTTTATACGCTGATTTCCATCAGATACCGCTTACTGAGTTTTGTGAAATATGCTTGTTTCCGGCTGATGGCGGTTTGGTAGAGCCTAGGCCAGCAGAGTTTGAGGCCTTTTTATCACCTTGACAATGGGAGATGAGAGAGGGGTGTTGGGTATCACTACCGTTGGCTTGCATTTTCCTGCTATTCATTATTTTGCACTTTTCATTGCAAAATGCTTGCTTGCTAGAGAGAAGGTGGGTGCACTCAGTTCACCAGACCTTGCTGTTTTACGTCGTGCACTAGAGGGCTACAACACTTATAGCTTGGGAGCTATTGTGGCATGCCGCCTCCATGTTAATAAGTCCAAGGGTAAAATACATGGTGGTATTTTCGCTACTCGCTTGTCAGCTCGCTTTAATGTTGAGATACGCCTTCATGATTACCCTCTGACCGAGGTTTACCTAGATTGCGCAGCCATGGAACACCACCATTTTATTGCACGAGATTACCCTAACATTCCTATTCCGTATAACCTGGTTTTCAGCGTGGACACTCGTGATATTATTCCATTGCCTGCTCCTGCTTTGTTTGACACTGTTGCGAGGGGCGGATATAGGATCATGCGTGCGGATATCATCGCCTATCGGAACAACCAGGCTACAGTAGAGGAGGAGCCTCAGCAGTGGGATGCGTGGATGCCTGCTCCTTAGCACCCCGACTACTATCCAGGCTGCTGACTGCTTACCAAGTTAGGCCAAAAGCCTAAGCTTGGGGGAGTACGTGGTTCTCACCGACATTACATTCATGTTCACACATCTCATTTCAGTTGTCGGTGTTCACACTTTTTCATTGTATTATCCATGCTTAATTTATTTTCTCACTTTCTTCTTGTGTGTTTCTACCATGAATTACTATGTTTAGTCGCTGCTTGAACTTTGGAGGTGCTCTGCATTTATGTTTTGCGGTCTGAGAAAGGGCTAGCGAGATACCACTATTGTTATATTATATGATGGTTGTTTTGATAACGTGTTGCTGTTTGAGATATCTTATTATTGCTCGCTAGCTGATTATGTAATTAATATGAGTTAATATAATTTTTAAGAGTTATTGTTGGCATGGTTAGTTGTAATGTTGGCTGAAAACCTGGGTGCTGTTTAAGCTTATTTATGCAAACAAGAGCAAAAGAGTTTGTAAAAGTTTTTCTTTTTCACTTTCAGTTTATCAACTGAATTTCTTGAGGACAAGAAAATGTTTAAGCTTGGGGGAGTTGATACGTCTCCAACGTATCTACCTTTCCTAACGCTTCTCCTCTTGTTTTGGACTCTAGTTTGCATGATTTGAATGAAACTAACTCCGGTGACGCTGTTTTCAGCAGAACTACCATGGTGTTGTTTTTGTGCAGAAATAAAAGTTCTCGGGATGGAACGAAACTTTGCGAGGATTTCTTATATTGTTTCTGCTAAGTTACTACTGATGATGTCACTGTTGCACTTGTTACAAAACTACTGCTATCACTGTTACTATTACCATTGCTACTGTCACTATTATCAAAACTATCATATTACTTTGCTACTTATCACTTTGCTATAGATAATTAATCTCCAGGTGTGGTTGAATTGACAACTTAGCTGCTAATACTTACAAATATTCTTTGGCTCACCTTGTGTCGAATCTATAAATTTGGGTTGAATACTCTACCCTCGAAAACTCTTGCGATCCCCTATACTTGTGCGTTATCAGACATCACCCTTGAGGTGAATGCGTTGGGAGGCGAAATTATAAGCCCCTATCTTTCTATGTGTCCGGTTGAAACGTTTTGCTTATGTGTATACGGCGAGTATTAGCAATCATAGAAGACTATGTGGAGCTCTTACTTAGACTATGTTCAATAAGTTGAATTGCAATTGCTTGGTGACTGAGAACATAGGTTGTTGAGTTTCAAGAGAATTCATTGTTTGAACCTTAACATGTGAATTGGTTGCTACTTTAACATGAGAAATTTTATGAGAAAGAATTGCTGCTATGATACTAGGAAAAGTGATTGAAATTATCATTGATCAAACTTATGCACTTTGCTAACATTTACACTTCATAAATTATTTCTTTTATAATTTACCTACTCGAGGACGAGTAGGAATTAAACTTGGGGATGCTGATACGTCTCCAACGTATATATAATTTATGAAGTATTCATGCTGTTATATTATCATTCTTGCATGTTTTACAATTATTTTGTAGCAACTTTATATCATTTTTTGGGACTAACCTATTGACCCAGCGCCCAATGCCAGTTGCTGTCTTTTGCTTGTTTTTTACATCGCAGGAAATCAATATCAAACGGAGTCCAAAACACGCGAAACTTTTTGTGGAATTTTTATGGACCAGAAGATATCCAATGGGCCAGAGCAGCACCTAGGGGTGCATCGAGGGGGGCACAACCCACCAGGGCGCACCTGGGGCCCAGGCGCGTCCCGGTGGGTTGTGCCCACCTCGGTGGCCTCCTGCATCCCCTCTTCACCCTATAAATCGTCAAATATTCCAAAAACCCTCGTGGTTAACCTAGATCAGAAGTTCCGCCGCCGCAGGCCTCTGTAGCCACTGAAAACCAATCTAGACCCTGTTCCGGCACTCTGCCGGAGGGGGAAATCATCACCGGTGGCCATCTTCATCATCCCGCCGGCCACCACGATGAGGAGGGAGTAGTCCACCCTCGGGGCCGAGGGTTTGTGCCAGTAGCTATGTGTTTAATCTCTCTCTCTCTCGTGTTCTTAAGATGTCACGATCTTGATGTATCGCGTGCTTTGTTAATATAGTCGGATCATTTGGTGTTTTCCCCTCTCTATCTTGTTGTGATGAATTGGGTTTTGTCCCTTGGAGATTTCGTTGTTATCGGATTGAATACTTTTATGGATTTGAGAGCACATGATATATGTCTTGCATATGAATACTTGTGGTGACAATGGGGTATCATATTGATTCACTTGATATGTGTTTTGGCATTCAACTCGCGGATTCCTGCAGTGACATTGGGGTAATCTATGAATAGGGGTTGATGCACGTTCTCGTCTTTTGTTTCTCCGGTAGAAATCTTGGGGCACTCTTTGAGGCTCTTTGTGTTGGATTGAGTATTACGAATTTGAAATTATTTGGTGTTATTTTAGTACGAACTCTTGGATAGATCGATCGAAAATAATAGCTTTGAGGTGGTTTCGTACCCTACAAATAATTTCTTCTTATTTTCTCCGCTAGATAGGAACTTTGGAGTGATTCTTCATCGCACTTTGAGGGGTGGTTATATGATCCAATTATATTAGCACTGTTGAGAGATTGCACTAGCAAAAGTACAGACCCTAGGCCTAATTTTCAAGCATTGCAATACCGTTTTTGTGCCCATTTACTATTTGCTACCTTGCTATTTTTATTTATTGAGATTATAAAAATATATTTCTACCATCCATATTACACTTTTATCACCATCTCTTCGCTGAACTAGTGCACCTATACAATTTGCCATTGTATTGGGTGTGTTGGGGACACAAGAGATTTCTTGTATTTGGTTGCAGGCACTACAGGAATTAGGAACTTTGCGGTCAGCCATGGCGGACGGCAAAGGCATGCTTGGCGGACGGCAAAGACCTTTGCTGTCAGCCAGCTGACGGCAAGACGTCCGGCTGAAAAGGCTACGGCAAAGGCTTCTTTGCCGTCTGCTGGCGGACGACAAAGATATAAAGGTCTTTATTGTCCGCCAGCCGACAGCAAAGAGCCTGGACGGCGCACGTGTCAGCTTAGGTCCGTTCAGGGGTTAACGGCGTGCATTGCCGTCGGCTGGCGGATGGCAACGACCTTTGTATCTTTGCCGTCCGCCAACGGATGGCAAATAGCATTGAATCTTTGCCGTCAGCCAGCGGACGGCATAGCGTGCCATGTGGCAGCACCTGGGGGGCTGGCCTATTTGGTAGCTTTGCGGTCAGCTAGCTGACGGCAAATATTCAACGTTCTTTGCCGTCCGCTGGCCGACGGCAAAGCGTCCGAATAGCCAGCCTACTGCCCCAGGTTGCACAGCTAGCTGACACGTGGCATGTTTGCCTTCAACTAGCTGATGGAAAAGCTCTTTGCCGTCTGCCAGCGGACGGCAAAGAGTCCATATAGCCCCTGTTTTTCTGTTTTTTCTTGAATTCGTTTAGTTTGACAGAATTTCACATATATATACACACACATATGAAAATACTTTCGACAAGCATACCAACCCATATACATACCAAATCATATCCCTGCCATATGGATATGATCATCCAACACATATACATAGCAAATGGTTTCATCCAACAACAAGCATACAATGTTTTCATCCATACATATATAGGTAGCAAGTTTGACATCAAAACAAGAAGGAAGCATAAAGAGAAGAGTAGACCCCATCAACGCAAGCTTCCTCATCTAAAGCAAATCTGCAAATTGGGAAAGAAGCAAGTTAGAAGAAGAAGAAGAAGAGGAAGAAAAGGAAGAAAAGGAAGAGGAAGAAGAAGAAGATTTTTTCATCTCTTTCTTTTTCTCCTCCTCTTTTTTATCTTCTTCTTATTCTAACTGAGGTAGGTAAAAATGCCATTTTATTGCTAAGCTAGGTAAAAATGCTAAGTGTACGTCATTTTAGAGGTAAGCTAGGTAATTAGGTCATTTTGGAGCTTACTAAGGTTATTATCTCATTTTTGAGGAAAGTAAGGTAAATCTATATCATTTTGGAGGTAACAAAGATTATCATGACATTTTTGAGGAAAGAAAACTATGTATAGCTCATTTTTTGTCTAACTTGGGTAGTTATGCCATTTAGTAGGAAAGTAAGCTAAAGTATGCATTTGTTAAGCAAAACACTAGAGAAAACTTACCCTCATCACAACAAATGCGATGAAGATCGCAACTAAGGTAACAATTGATCCAACATCATAATGATACCAAGCCTCATTAGCAATGGCATATTTTCTAATCTTCTTGATCTTCAAGCGCATTGCATTCATCTTCATCTTGTGATCATCGACCACATCGGCAACATACAACTCCAATTTCATCTTCTCTTCTTCAATTCTTTTAATTTTTTCTTTCAAATATCATTTTCTTTTTCAACTAAATTTAACTTCTCGACAAGAGGGTCGGTTGAAAATTCCGGTTCACATACCTCCTAGATTAAAATGTCTCTATGTCAACTTGATGGCCATAATTGTCATAAATGCGAAATGCAACAAATAGTTATAAAAGATGATTTACCATATCTGAATCAGAAAGCGGGAGAGGACCGACGGGGACAGATATCAAGACCATGGTATTATGTATAACAAACAATCATACAAAGTAAGAAAATTATACAGGTTACTGTATAAATCATACAATCATACAAGTAACTATATAAATCAAGTAGAACATAAAAAAAATTAATACCTAGTCATAATCTGGTTGAATAAATGTTTCAGGATCAATAAATGCATCATCATCATCACTATCTGTAATGACGTGCTCATCATCATCATTAATAAATGCATCATCATGTGGAAGGGCACCTCTACGTAATCTCTCAAGCATTGACAGGTCATCCACAGCAGTAACCTCTTCTAGTTCAGGCTCTTCTTGTTTCGCCTGAGGGGTGAAGTCGGGTTCACTATCGTTGTCTACTTCAATGTTCTGAGGTGAAGTAGAGCGGTTCTTGAAGCGTTTTTTTGGAATGACGCGTTTCTTGGAAGAATTCTCCTTCATATGTGTCTGGGTTAATGTGAGGTTCATAATCATCTTCATTGGGGGGGTGGTCTAACACGTGGTGGCACTTCATAAACGACATCCCAACCTTTGAGATTAGGATCACTTTGACAGGCCCACGGTAGATAGAAAACTTGGGTTGCCTGTTGAGCCATAATATAGACATCGGGAATATCCAAATGGGTGCTTTGATTGATTTCCACTAGCCCTATATGTTCATGAGTCCTTCTAGTCTCCTTTGGCTGGAACCAATAACATTTGAAGACTACGACGTTTGGTGGGTTTGCACCATAGAATTGAAGTTCATAAATTGCTTCAACTCTTCCCTAATACTCGGTATCTCCTTCGCCGATAGCAGAGACACAACAATTTGTAGACTTTCGGTCGGCCATAGATAGCTCTTTGCCATAGGTACGAAAGCGATACCCGTTGATGTCGTATTTGTCAAATGAACAGACCTTATAGTCAAAACCATTAGCGACTTGTCTCAATTCGGCGGCCATAAGCTCTGAATTAGCCTACAAGTTTAATACGAAAGGGATTTTTGCATTAGCCACAAATTAGACGAAGAAATGAAATGTCTAATGGAAATTACCGTTTGTTTGAACCAAGAGATGAAACCGGGATAGCCGCCTCCATGCTTTGCCAGAAGCTCATACTCTTCGACGGAATCCTTTTGGATCACCGCTCCATACGAGAATATGGCGACGTATCGACTGTATCAAATTTATCCGGGAATAAGAGCAGTTCAAAGGAATTAGACGTTGCGAAACAATGTACCGAGAACTTACTCGATGTACGGCCGCACTTCTGTTAGGTTGGTGAAGATATACAATGAAATGATCTACCATTCTTCGAAATGCAACGTTAAGGAATTAGAAGCACCGACTGGTGCGAGATCCCCTTTGAATAGGCTGAGGTTGGATCGACCCTTTTTAGGTTCGTCAGCACTGTACCGAGGCTTCAGATTATGCAAATGACGATTTTTGGCTTCGTAGTGTACTGTCATGAAGTTTGCCGCCTCCTTAGTAATGAATGCCTCAGCCATCGATGCTTCAATTCTACGTTTATTTTTACATTTTGCTCGTAGCGTCTTCTGCATCCTCTCAGTGGCGTAGCACCAACGATTTTGCACGGGCCCCCCAATCTTGCCTTGGTTGGGAGATGCAAAATCAAGTGCTGCGTCGGATTAAAGAAGCTCGGTGGAAAGATCTTCTCTAACTTGCAGATCAACTCCGGCGCCAACTCTTCCATTTCTTCTTGCAGGCCAGGAAGAAATAGCTCAGCTCTGCCAGTACTAGCCATTCATCCTCAGGGATGAAGCCACGCAACATCACCGGCATTACTCGCTCAATCCATATGTGCCAATCATGACTCTTGAGACCAAATATCTTCAATTTATCAAGACTCGCTCCCCTCTTTAGATTCGCTGCATACCCATCGGGGAACATCAACTGTTGTTGCACCCACAAGATAATTTCCCTCATAGCTGGCCTTCCAAGATTGAACCATGCCTTTGGCTTCATCCAGTTCTACTTTCCTTTCGGTTCTTTCATGTTTTGTAACGGCCCATCACATAGCGCCTCCAGATCGACTCTAGCCTTAGTATTATCCTTTGACTTCCCATCTATGCCGAACAATGTACCAAAAAGTGCCTCGGCGATATTCTTCTCAGTGTGCATCACGTCGATGTTGTGTGGGCAAAGGAGGTCTTTGAAGTAAGGCAGATCCCACAAGCATGTCTTGTGAGTCCAGGCGTGTTTGGAATTATACCCCTTGAAATACCCTAGACGCTCTAGATCTGGCTCGAGAGCGTTTAATTGATCTAGTGTCTCTTGGCCTGTTAACGCAGGTGGTGCAGAGTTTTTGACAACTCTACCTCTGATGAAGTTCTTCTTGTCTTTCCTGAACTTATGGCGAGGATCCAGGAACTGTCTATGCATGTCGAAGCAAGAAAACTCGCAACCAGCCTGAAGCCAATGAAACTCAAGAGCTCCCTTGCATGTGGGGCACGGGAACCTTCCATGCACACACCAGCCAACAAATAGCGCATACATCGGCAAGTCATGCGTCGAGTACATGTACCATACACGCATTATGAAGTTCCGTTTGCTAAAGGCGTCATATGTCTTGAACCCATTAACCCAGGCTTCTTGCAATTCGTCCTTCAACGGCTGCATGTACACATTCATATTCTTCCCCGGATAGTTGGGCCCTGGAATTATCAACGTCAGGAAAATGTTCTTTCTTTCCATAATCTGTCTGGGGGGAGATTGAGTGCAAAGATAAATACGGGCCAACAACTGTATTGGGCTGCCGTCAGGCCAAACACACTGAACCCATTCGTGCTGATGCCAACTCGAGGATGCCTCGGATCTGCCGCTTTTTCATCATGTAATGCATCGAAGCTCTTCCATGCTTCACCGTCCGATGTGTGCACCATCATCGGCTTCTCATCTGCATCTAGTTGGGTTCTTTTGCCCGTTTTGTGCCATGTCATCTATCTTGCCGTCTCTTCAACCATGAAAAGACGTTGAAGTCTTGGTACGATTGGCATATACCGAAGAACATTAACGGGGATTTTGGTCTGCGTCTTCTCACCCATACCGTTGTCTACCACAAGATACCTGGATGACATGCAAATGGGACAATAGTTCAAGTCCGCACACTGAAGCCTAAATAAGGCACATCCTTTCTCACAGGCATGTATCTTCTCAAAGGGCATCTTAAGAGCATGGAGGATTTTGTCTGACTGGTACAGGTTTGCAGGTAGTACATGGCCTTTGGGTAGAAAACATCCAAATACTGTCATCATTGCGTCATAGCATTCTCTGCCCAAGTTGAATTGAACCTTCAGAGCCATTACTTGTGAGATGGCATCCAGGTGACAAAGCTCGGTGTGCTCGTGGAGAGGACGTTTTGAAGACTCCAATATTTCATTGAAGGCCTTTGCCGATTCCTCCATCTCATCGTCCGAGGCCCGAGCATCATCAAAGTCTTGCATCATGTCTTGCATCCCGGTACCATGCTCGTCGGTGCGACGATGAAGCACCTCAGCTCTGGCACGTTGGGCAGACTCGCCATGAAATGTCCACACCGTATAATGTGGCGTAAAACCCCACTTCTGCAGGTGTTTGCCTATTTCACCCTCTGTCCTCTTGTGCCAATTGTTGCACATGGCGCAGGGGCACCATGTTGTCCTCTGGCCATTTGCAAATGCGGCTCTCAGAAACCTCTTGGTTTTTGTTAACCATTCAATGCTCATGTCTTTCTGACTAGTGTGACCGGTGTACATCCACGCACGATCAGTCATCTTGCCTAGCTACTGGACACATAAGAAATATATATATATATATATATATATATATATATATATATATATATATATCAGCATGTATATATTCATCAGTTAATGGAGTTTGTCACTTTTATTACGTTCATGCAACCTAGACGCTAATAGGTAAAGATAGGTCCTAGTCCCACCCGACTATGTGTAGATTGGGTTCGTTTTCCCATGCTCCGCTCCGGATCCGATGCAAAATTTCGGCTGCACCTCCCCGCTGTTCTCCTGATACACGTCTTGGCAATAAGTAGAGAGGATGTGTACCCAGAGAACAGCAGGGAGGCACTGACAAAATTCTGCATCTGATCCCGAGCAGAGCATATGGGAAAATGAACCCAATCTACACATACTCGGGCTGTCCATGGATAATGTTGGACAATTCAAAAGAATCACGGTTATAAATATGCAAATGCATGCATATTTATAGATGTAACCCTTTCAAACAGGAGACGCATAGTGGTCACGCATACTGATGATTGAAGACACCTATAGCTAGCAAGTTTCATCGGCACGAAGACCGGGACAGAGCAAATCAAGGGGGGAGGAGATGTCATTTGTGCTAACCCACGAACGCAGGGGCGGAGCTCGTCGAACACTAGACCCTCGTAGCGACGAAAAAACTGCACATTTAAACCGAAAGATGAGTTTCATAGCAATATTGTTTTTTCCGTCAACCTAACTAAATATTTACAACAGGATGAGCGGGTTAGGGGTTCCTCGGCGTCGATAGAACCCTAAATAGCAAGTATCATCGGTGCAAGATACATGAGGCGCTCGGCGTTGAACACTAGATCCACGTCCCACAAGTGACGCCGATGACGGTCGAACACCTTGGCAAATTTGTCTGGCAGCCTCTGCGATGAGGATTAAAGCCAAGTTTTGAAATTTCAAAAAAACAAAACCAACTTGAGTTAGTTTGGGTGTTTCAAGTTTCAACACTTAGCTTACAATTGTCATCTTACTCTGCCAGACAAATTCGCCAAGGTGTTCGACCGCCATCAACGCAGAGAACTGTTGCCGCGGGACGCAGGACCCCTGTGTCACTTGTGGGACATGGATGTAGTATTCGACACCGACGACCACATGTATCTTGCACTGACGATACTTGCTATTTAGGGTACCATCGACACCGAGGAACCCCTTAACCCGCTCGTCCCCGGGTAAACTAAATTAGCATGCATTCAATAAGCAAAACTACATCATCTCTTGCGTCCGTACATCGTCAAATATTATCACTAATAGATCTCGAATAGCATCATACATATAGCAGCGCTAATACAGCTAGAACTGTAGCGAACGACGGGTATCGGCGCGGGTGGTGGACACCCAAAGAGAAGGAACCATCACAGGATCATAGCTCCAGTGAGATCCCTGAAGAACCTGCCAGGTATTGTCGAACCTGCCCTCCAACGCAACCATTTAGCGACGGACGTGCTCGTCCTCCTCGCTGACATGGTGACGTACCACCTCCGCGGTGTCCGAAAGCCTCGGCACCGTCACTGGCCCACGCGACCGCCACCAAACAAGGTTCGGGTCAACGACGGGCTGGCTCCTCACCAAGCTGCACCCCCCGGAAGGTAGAACCTCACAGTACCAGCCCGGCGGAGCCCAGTCTCGGACATGGCCCCTCAGATCAAGCAGGCCTCCTCCGCTGAGTCGATGACGAGGATGCGGGATAGGCATCGTCGACGTCGATGCGGGAATAAATGCTTGAACTAAAAAATAACAACAAATTTCACATGTTCAAAATAAACCAGAAACTTAACCTAAAGTAAACTAAACCTAAACTAAACTATCTAAACTAAACCTAAACTAAACTAACTAAACTAAACTAAATAAACTAAACTAAACAATAAACTTAACCTAAACAAAACTAAACTAAACAAAACCTAAACTAAATTATACTAAACCTAATTAAACTAAATTAAAAACATAAAAAAGAACGTCTCAGCTTGGAGCGGCAAGGGCGGCGAGGCGGGGCGGCGAGGCGGGGCGGCCGGGGCGGCGCGACGGGGCGGGGCCGACGCGGCCTGTTGGGGCGACTGGGGCGGCAAGGAGGCCCGGGCCGGCGCGGACAGGACGACGCGAAGCGGAGCGGCCCGGCGCGGTGAGGTGGGGCGGCTGGGGCGGGGCGGGGCAGCCGGGACGGCGCAGCGAGGGGGCGACCGGGGCGGGGCGGCAGTGCGGGGTTGGGATGAGGGGAGAGGGAAAGAGAGGGGCAGGGAGCGAGGGGGTTTTGTAACATATAGGGCACAGCTCTTTGCCGTCCGCTAGCTGACGGCAAAGAGCCTAGCTAACGGACGTTAGAACGGCCACTTTCTTTGCCATCCGCTAGCTTACGACAAAGTATCTTTGCCATCAGCTAGCTGACGGCAAAGAAAGTGGCCGTTAGCTGCCCCTCGCTAGCAGCCCACCCTGCCTCTTTGCCGTCCACTAGCGGACGACAAAGGTTCTATGCTGTAAGCTAGCTAACGGCAAAGATGGGGCTGACAGCAAACACTTTATTTGCCGTCAGCTGCTTCTTTGCCATCAGTTTTCCTCAAGCTGATGGCAAAGACGCTCTTTGCTGTCAGCTAGCTGACGGCAAAGAACCGGCTGACGGCAAAGCTTCAGATTCCAGTAGTGAGGGTCGTTTGAGAGAGACTATCTTCATCCTATGCCTCCCATAGATTGATAAACCTTAGGTCATCCACTTGAGGGAAAATTGCTACTGTCCTACAAAACTCTGCGCTTGGAGGCCCAACACGTGTCTACAAGAATAAAGTTGCGTAGTCGACATCAGTATCTCCCTGCTAAACTTATAGCAAGGTACACATCAGGTCTGGTACACAACATAGCATACATGATAAAACCTATGGCTGAGGCATAGGGAATGACTTTCATTTTCTCTCTATCTTCTGCAGTGGTTGGGCATTGAGTCTGACTCAACTTCACACCTTGTAATACAGGCAAGAACCCTTTCTTTGACAGATCCATTTTGAATTTCTTCAAAACTTTATCAAGGAATGTGCTTTGTGAAAGTCCTATTAAGTGTCTTGATCTATCTCTATAGATCCCGATGCCCAATATATAAGCGGCTTCACCGAGGTCTTTCATTTAAAAACTGTTATTCAAGTATCCTTTTATGCTATCCAGAAATTCTACATCATTTCAATCAACAATATGTCATCCACATATAATATTAGAAATGCTACAGAGCTCCCACTCACTTTCTTGTAAATAGGCTTCTCCGAAAGTCTGTATAATACCATATGCTTTGATCACCTCAACAAAGCGTATATTCCAACTCCGAGATGCTTGCACCAGTCCATCAATGGATCGATGGAGCTTGCACACTTTGTTAGCACCTTTAGGATCGACAAAACCTTCTGGTTGCATCATATACAACTCTTCTTTAAGAAATTCCTTAAGGAATGCAATTTTGACGTCCATTTGCCAGATTTCATAATCATAAAATGCGGCAATTGCTAACATTATTCAGACAGACTTAAGCACCGCTGCGGGTGAGAAAGTCTCATCATAGTCAACTCCTTGAACTTGTCGAAAACCTTTCGCGACAAGTCGAGCTTTGTAGACAGTAACATTACCATCAGCGTCACTCTTCTTCTTGAAGATCCATTTATTCTCTATGGCTCGCCGATCATCGGGCAAGTCAACCAAAGTCCACACTTTGTTCTCATACATGGATCCTATCTCAGATTTCATGGCCTCAAGCCATTTATCGGAATCTGGGCTCATCATAGCTTCTTCGCAGTTCGTAGGTTCGTCATGGTCTAGTAACATGGCTTCCAGAATAGGATTACCGTACCACTCTGGTGCGGAATGTGCTCTGGTTGACCTACGAGGTTCGGTAGTAACTTGATATGAAGTTTCATGATCATCATCATTAGCTTCCTCTCTAGTTGGTGTAGGTATCACGGGAACGGTTTTCTGTGATGAGTTACTTTCCAATTCGAGAGAAGGTATAATTACATCATCAAGTTATACTTTCCTCCCACTCACTTCTTTTGAGAAAAACTCCTTCTCTACAAAGTTTCCATTCTTGGTAACAAAGATCTTGACTTTGGATCTGTGGTAGAAGGTGTACCCAATTGTTTCCTTAGGGTATCCTATGAAGATGCGCTTCTCCGATTTGGGTTCGGGCTTATCAGGCGGAAGCCTTTTGACATAAGTGTCGCAACGCCAAACTTTAAGAAACGACAACTTAGGTTTCTTGCCAAACCATAGTTCATACGGTGTTGTCTCAACGGATTTAGACGGTGCCCTATTTAACGTGAATGCAGATGTCTCTAATGCATAACCCCAAAATGATAGTGGTAAATCGGTACGAGACATCATAGATCGCACCATATCTAATAAAGTACGGTTACAATGTTCGGACACACAATTACGCTGTGGTGTTCCAGGTGGCATGAGTTGTGAAACTATTGCACATTGTTTTAAATGAAGGCCAAACTCGTAACTCAAATATTCGCCTCCGCGATCAGATCGTAGAAACTTTATTTTCTTGTTACGATGATTCTCTACTTCACTCTGAAATTCTTTGAACTTTTCAAATGTTTCAGACTTGTGTTTTATCAAGTAGATATACCCATATGTGCTCAAATCATCTGTGAAGGTAAGAAAATAACAATACCCGCCGCGAGCTTCAACACTCATCGGATCGCCTACATCAGTATTGTCGGTGGGAAACGACACCTATGGGATCACAAGAATCCCTACTACGGTTGCCGGGGCGCCGGGTTGCAAGAAGAGCAGGACTAGTAATCAACACAAGGATCGTTTACCCAGGTTCGGGCCGCGAGGATGCATAAAACCCTAGTCCTGCTTTGGTGGATGTATTGAGTGTCCTTGAGCCTTCCAACTAGCTACGGTGGCTGGGTCATTCCAAAGAGCCAAATCCTTCTCCAGTACGCCATGGGCCTCCTTTTATAGTCGAAAGGGGCTGCCACACTGGCACACAGGAGGTGGAAAGGCGTACAGTGCTATGAGCTTATCACTTGTATTACAGCACAAGACGCATTTAATGCACCGCTTAGGTGTCCCCTTGCTTTATTGGGGACGGGAGCGAGGCCCGTCCCGTCCGTCGCCGCTCCTCCTTGCTTCGACACACGCGCTAGCCAGCGATGCATGCGGTGCCATGTAGGCAGGTAGGTAGCTAAGGTGGCGCGGTGGCAAAGTCTTCACGAAGGTCTGCATGCCCCCACGCAGGCCCTTGCTGAGTTGGCCTGGGAGCTGCATGTTGCCACGCAGGTGCCTGCCCAGCTGGTTGGGCTGGCAGCTGCATGCGAACGGCGGTGGAGACTTGGCTGGTGCGGGACTGGAGGTGGCCTTGCTGGCACCCTTGGCGAGGGCCTTGCCGGGTGGCCCGGCAAGGGCCTCGCCGTGGCGTGCTGTTGTCCCCGGCAAGGATCTTGCTGGGGGTCTTGTCGCTTTCCTCGGCAAGGATCCTGCCGAGGGTTGCCGTCTTCTGGTCCTCATCTTGATCTCATATATCTATGGTCTTGACAAAGATCTGCATGCCACCACAGAGGTGCCTCCCGAGCCCTGGTCCAACCGCAGTTAGTTGGGTTGGAACCCGCGGGCTCAAGGGTGGCTCGCTCTATTGGTGTTTGGGCAAGTTGCCCCAGCAAGGTTCTTGTCTGGGCCGCGGAGGCCTGCCCTGGCAAGGGCGTTGCCGGGGGACTCCACCCCGCCCCTTTGCTGTCTTGCGTTTCTGGTCTTGGCGTTGTCGTGGTTGTCTTGGGTTTTGGCCTCTCTTGCTCCCCTCCTCTGCCCTTCTTAGTGTGGCTGTGGCGCGTGGCTCCGACTGCCTGCGCACAAGTAAAGGGGTACAAAGGTGTGCCCCTAATTTTGCACACCGACAGGAACCCCCGGGACTGGGCCATATATAAGCGCGACACGTTGTTGGGCCAGGCCCAAAACGGTGCGCGGGCAGGCGGGGCGGATTTTACCGCAGTAACTGCTCATCCGCTGCACTTCCCCACGACCCGCGCGCGACGTGGAGGGTCGTGCGTGACGTGGGGGTCATGCGTGATGCGGTTTCTGCACGCATGCGTCACGTCGCAGTTAATGGGAAAGGAGGCGGCCCGCGCCTTCCTCGTAAAAAGGAATAACCGCGGGCGTGCTGCTCACTTTACCCCTTCCGTGCCTTCTTCCAATCTCAGAGCCGCCACCCCCTTCTCCTTCCTCCGTAAGCTTCGCTCTTGCTTGTCACTGCCATGTCCCCGTCGTCTTCTGTCTCTTGCTCCCCTAGCCGCCATGGCGCCCAAATCCACCAAGGGCAAGGCCAAGGACGCCGGAGTGACGGAGCCGCCGGAGAATGCACTGGCGGCGCAGCGGACGCAGCTCGCCTGCTTCCCCTTGACGGTCGACATGTTCGAGCTCCGGGAGGCCTTAAACCCCTTGTGGGGGGGTCAAGACGGGGGGGAGAAGACGGGGCATCCAGCCACGCGCGTCGTCTACTCCAAATCGGTACCCTTTCTTCGTCGACTACTTCTCCTGCGGGCTCTGTCCCCCTTCTCTGATTTCTTCAGCGACGTCATGCACACCTATGGCTTTCACCTTTTGGATTTTACTCCAAATGCCGTGGTGTGCATGGCTCTTTTCGCGCACCTCTGCGAGGGCTTCGCTGGGGTGAACCCCAACACGGTGCTCTTCCGCCACTACTTCTCCCCTCGGATCCAACCGGGGGGCGCCATCTCTGGCTGCATCACCTGGATCCCACGGTCCAAGGGGGCATACCCGGAGGGCGCCATGAAGGAGAGGTGGGAGGAATGGCGGGGCCGGTGGTGCTGGATCGAGGAGAAGGACCCGCCGGCGTTTTGTGAGGTTCGCCAGGCGCTGCCGGCCCGTAGGAGCGACTGGGGCGATGTCGACGCCAACAACGAGAAGCTCATGATCGCCACCACCAGGATCCTTCGGCTTACCAAGGCTGGGCTCACCCTCAAGATGATCGGGGCGGATTTCATCCGCCGCTGGATCTCTCCCCTGCACAACAAGGGGAGGCCGGCCTGGCTCTTCACGAACGCCGCCGACATCATGAGGCTTCGCCCCGACCTCGACCACAACTTCACAGTGATGGGGCACGCTCACTTCTGCCAGCGGCTCTTCCAGCTCAACGTGAACCGCGGCGTCGAGGTCGAGCGGACTGGCAAGGCCGCGAGGGCCGCCGCAAAGGCCGGCAAGGCCGCCAAGGGGCCCTTGTTCGAGTTGCCGGCAGGAGTGGTCCCGCTGAGCAACAACTCACGCCGGACCGAGATCATTGCCATGATGCCGGACTTCAACGCCCATGGCCTTGATCCCAGCTGGGTCGAGCCGGAGGAGATTAAGGTGCAGGAGTTCTTCGACACCTTGCATGAGGGGTACATCACCGCTGAGCCGAGGCTTGTCCAGGACACCACCCAGGCGGAGCTTGACTACATTCCCGCCAGGGCGATGGAGGCGAAGCTTGCCGAGGAGGCCGGCAGCGCCAGTGGCGTGGAGGACAGGGCTGCGACGGCCGCCGAGGAGGAGCTCGCCCGGTGGGCGGAGGCCGCTGGGGAGGCCAGCAGCGCCGGCACCGAGGCTCCTCTTGTTGAGGATGCGGCCGACGAGTCGTCATCGGAGGAGGCCGGAGCTGTTGATCCTCCGGCCACGGGGAGAGGGCGAGTCCTGCGGTGGGCCACTTCTGGCGAGCCGGTATGGCCCGTCAAGGCCGCACGGCGGCCAATGTCTCCGGAGGAGTCCGCACGTCAGCCGAGGGCCGCGGTGGCGAAGAAGGTGGTGAGGGCCACTGTGGCGAAGAAGAAAGCATCTGCCTCCTCTTCGTCCAAGCGCGCCCAGACTCTACCCTCCTCCCCTCCTCCGGCAGACGTCAACGCGGGGGTCACCTTTGACTTCGTGTCACTCAGCCCCAGAAGAAAGAGGAAGGCAACAGAGGAGGAGGTGGACGTCGAGTGAGTATCTTGTTCCTCTCTCTCATCTCCGTCTCCTCAATCTGTGCCGCTTGTGTTGATTTGTTTCCGCCTTCGCAGGGACGCGGAGACACTGGCCCAGAGGGTGAAGAGGGCCAAGGCCTCGGCGGGCGGCCAGCCACCGGCGGGTACTTCGAGGGCGCCATTGGTGGTGCTGAGCAGCCCGGACAGCAGCCCCCGGCACAGCCCCTAGCGTAAGTCCATCACTCTCCCCTCGTCGACATGTGTCGGGGGTATGACGCTTTGGTACTGACCTTCTCGGGTGAGCAGGAGGAGAGCAGCGGCATGAGGAGCCACAGAGGGCTACTCCCAACACGCCGCCCCCATCGACCACGCCGCCCCGAGGGGCGTCCCCGGCAAGGGCGCCGAGCACCGACCCCATGCATATGGAGGAGGAGGAGGAGAACTCGGGCGGCGGTGGCTTCGCCTCGGCGCCAAACGTTGGCGGGGAAGGGACTTCTGCTTCCTAGCCTGGCACTGATAAGTTGTTCGCCTTTCGTCGCCGTTCCTTTTTGCTTTTGACCCTTGGTCTTGGCCTTTCCTCACTCCCTCCTTTGGTGCCCAGATCCCTCCTCGGCGGACCTAGTGGACACCATTATCTAGGACGTCGCCAAGGCCACCGTGGCGGAGGCCGAGGAGATCACCGCCGAGGAGGCCTCCAAGGGCGTTGCTGAGGACGCCGCCAAGGGGCCTGCCGAGGAGCCCGGCAAGGCCACCGCCGAGGAGGACGGCAAGGGACTTGCCGGGGAGGCCGGCAAGGCCGCCGCCGAGGAGGAGGTGGTCGATGACCAGCCTTCCTCCTCCGCCGCCTCTGGCTCCGGCAAGTACCTGAGGGTGAGTGACGACTTCTTCGTCCACCTTCCAGGTGCGTCGAGCACCAGGACGCCCGTCGAGGGAGAGATGTTTGAAGATGAAGTGCTTGCCGCCGCCAGGCTTGAAGTCGTCGATGAGCCGAGGGCAGGTGGCGACGGCTCCCAGGAGGAGCGGATCCTCCAGGCCATGGGTGCCAACTTTCGGAGGCTCCAAGCACTCCACCGCACCCGCCTGGACAAGGCCAAGTCCAGGATGGCAACGGTGGACCAAGCGGAGGCGGAACTCAAGGTGCGCATCGCCGAGGCGCAGGCTTGGTTCGGCCAAGCTAGCGAAGAGCTGAAGACCGCCCAGGGCAAGCTGGCCAAGCGCGACGTGGAGCTCACCATGAAGCTGGCCGACATCGAGAAGGCCCAGGAGACGGCGTAGGGCTTGGCCGCGGCAGCCGAGGCCGCCCGGACCCAGCACCAGGCCGCGCTGAACTCCCAGGAGGAGGACCTCGCCAAGCGCGAGGTGGACCTCGACGCCAAACTCCGTGCCAAGGACAAGGAGGTGGAGAAGCTTGCCGCGCAGCGGACCCAAGAGCTGGAGTAGAGGCACAAAGTGACACTCGATGCCAGGCTCTGGTTCACGCCGACAAGGTGAAGGAGCTAGATGTGGAGCGGGATGAGCTGAAGGAGCAGGCCCTGAAGCTGTCCCAGGAGAAGGACACGCTCAACAGCGCCGTGACGGAGGCGCAGGGCGTGGCCGTCAGCAGGGTCGGGGAGCTCTCCGAGGCCAACAACTCCATCAAAGACCTCAAGCTGAAGTTGGAGGGTCTCGAGAAGATGCTGTCGGAGTCCAGGGCCTGGGAAGGGACCCTGACCAAAAACCTGGAGACCGAGAAGCAGCTGCAGAAAAACGAGGCCCTCAACTTCAAGGAGCATGTGGAGGGCGAGAACCGCTGGCTCGATCGCCTCGCCACCGTTGCCAACCAGGCCGCCGCGCAGCTGGCCACCATGGGGACGTCGGACGTGAGGTATGCGCCGGAGCAGAGTGTGAGGGCCAACTGCAGCCTGACCCTGTTCTTTGAGAAGGTCATCGGTGTTTTGGAGCGGCTTCACGCCAACCGGGCGGTCTCGCTGGCCGACGAGGCCCGGAGGCTTTGCCAGGGCGCCATGACCAAGGTTCTCACCAAGGTGGCGTACTGGTACCCCGACCTCGACTTCGGCGCCACGCTGGAGAGCTTGCCGGAGGATACTGACCTCGCGCCGCTCAGGGAGCGGATCAAGCCCGTCATCAGCGGTGTCAGCGAAATTCTGAGGGTGGAGGGCCAGCGCCGGGATTAGGCACCCCATTTCTTTTTGTTGCTGCAAGTTCACAACCAAGACGATTTTATCTTTAGTTAGAACTGCGGCAACAGGAAATGTAATATGACTTCTGCAGTACTTTGATATTATGCACGTTATTTTCCTGTTCGATTTTCATTTGTATGTCCACCATTCGTAACTGGGTAGGCCCGCCGGCGCGTAAACCCAGGGCGGCGTCTTGGGGACGGATCCCCATTGGCGTGCCGGGTGTGCTTGCTGCCGGGCGAACCACCTTACCACCCTTAACGCGGCTGCCCAAACTGTCGAGCTTAACTCGAGTCAGAATCGTGAGCGTTGCCAGGTGCGGAAGGCTACCCCGCCACTCTTGACACGGCTGCTTGAGCTGTTGAGCGGACTCGAAACAGAACAAGGGCATTGCCAATCGCGGGAGGGCCCCTTTGCATGCAGGTTTTCCATACATAGGCAGGATCTCTGAGGATGATAACCTTATATAAAAAAGGAAATACTCAAAGGTTCGGCATGACTTAGATTTCTTGTCGCCGCTCTGGCGCCCTTCGCGCCAGCAGGTAGCGCTGTCCTTTTGGCCGTCTTCTTCTTGGGAGCCATGGCGATGAAGAAACGCTAGGCTAACTACTAGAACAGATTCTCACAATTGCTCCCCCTACCTGGCGCGCCAAAGATGTCGGTGGGGAACGACACCTATGGGATCACAAGAATCCCTACTACAGTTGCCAGGGGGCAGGGTTGCAAGAAGAGCAGGATTAGTAATCAGCACAAGGATCGTTTACCTAGGTTCGGGCCGCGAGGATGCATAAAACCCTAGTCCTGCTTTGGTGGATGTATTGAGTGTCCTTGAGCCTTCCAACTAGCTACGGTGGCTGGGTCGTTCCAAAGAGCCGAATCCTTCTCCAGTACGCCATGGGCCTCCTTTTATAGTCGAAAGGGGCTGCCACAGTGGCACACAGGAGGTGGAAAGGCGTACAGTGCTACGAGCTTATCGCTCGTATTACAGGACAAGACGCATTTAATGCACCGCTTAGGTGTCCCCTTGCTTTATTGGGGACGGGAACGAGGCCCGTCCCGTCCGTCGCCGCTCCTCCTTGCTTCGACACGCGCCCTGGCCAGCGATGCATGCGGCGCCATGTAGGCAGGTAGGCAGCTGAGGTGGCGCGGTGGCAAAGTCTTGACGAAGGTCTACATGCTGCCACGCAGGCACTTGCTGAGTTGGCCTGGGAGCTGCATATTGCCACGCAGGTGCCTGCCCAGCTGGTTGGGCTGGCAGCTGCATGCGAATGGCGGTGGAGACTTGGCTGGTGCGGGCCTGGAGGTGGCCCTGCTGGCGCCCTTGGCGAGGGCCTTGCCGGGTGGCCCGGCAAGGGCCTCGCCGTGGTGTGTTGTTGTCCCCGGCAAGGATCTTGCCGGGGGTCTTGTGGCTTTCCTCGGCAAGGATCCTGCCGAGGGTTGCCGTCTTCTGGTCCTCATCTTGATCTCATATATCTATGGTCTTGACAAAGATCTGCATGCCACCAAAGAGGTGCCTCCCGAGCCTTGGTCCAACCTCACTTAGTTGGGTTGGAACCCGCGGGCTCAAGGGTGGCTCGCTCTGTTGGTGTTTGGGCAAGTTGCCCCGGCAAGGTTCTTGTCGGGGCCGCGGAGGCTTGCCCCGGCAAGGGCGTCGCCGGGGGACTCCACCCCGCCCCTTTGCTGTCTTGCGTTTCTGGTATTGGCGTTGTTGTGGTTGTCTTGGGCTTCGGCTTATATCCGGGTCCCCTCCTCTGCCCTACTTAGTGTGGCTATGGCACGTGGCTCCGACTGCCTCCGCACAAGTAAAGGGGTACAAAGGTGTGCCCCTACTTTTGTACACCGACAAGTATGTATTATTTCCAATAAGTTATTAGCTCGCTCCATTGTTCCAAAGAACGGAGTTTTAGTCATCTTGCCCATGAGGCATGGTTCGCAAGTATGAAATGATGCATAATCAAATGATTCCAAAAGTTCATCTGCATGGAGTTTCTTCATGCGCTTTACACCAATATGACCTAAACGGCAGTGCCACAAATATGTTGCACTATCATTATCAACTTGGCATCTTTTGGCATTAATATTATGAATATGTGTATCACCACAATCGAGATTCAACAAAAATAGACCACTCTTCAAGGGTGCATGACCATAAAAGATATTACTCATATAAATAGAACAACCATTATTCCATGATTTAAATGAATAACCGTCTCGCACTAAAAAAGATCCAGATATAATGTTCATGCTCAACGCTGGCAGCAAATAACGATTATTCAGGTCTAAAACTAATCACGAGGGCAGATGTAGAGGTAGCGTGCCGACGGCGATCACATCGACCTTGGAACCCTTCCCGACGGACATCGTCACCTAGTCCTTATCCAATCTTCGTTTAATCCGTAGCCCCTGTTTCGAGTTACAAATATGAGCAACCGAACCAGTATCAAATATCATGTATATCATATATACCTTTGTTCACTTTGTCATCCTTCTTATCCTCCAAATACTTGGGGCAATTCCGCTTCCAATGACCAGTCCCTTTGTAGTAGAAGCACTCAGTTTCAGGATTGGGTCCTGATACGTCTCCATCGTATCTACTTTTCCAAACACTTTTGCCCTTGTTTTGGACTCTAACTTGCATGATATGAATGGAACTAACCCGGACTGACGTTGTTTTCAGCAGAATCGCCATGGTGTTATTTTTGTGTAGAAATAGAAGTTCTCAGAATGACCTAAAACCTCACGGAGAATATTTTTGGAATTAATAAAAAATACCGGCGAAAGAATCAAGACCAGGGGGCCCACACCCTGTCCACGAGGGTGGGGGCGCGCCTACCCCCTGGGCGCGCCCCCTGCCTCGTGGGCCCCCTGGAGCTCCACCGACCTCAACTCCAACTCTATGTATTCATGTTCGGGGAGAAAAAATCAAAGAGAAGGATTCATCATGTTTTACGATACGGGGCCGCCGCCAAGCCCTAATCTCTCTCGGGAGGGCTGATCTGGAGTCCGTTCGGGGCTCCGGGGAGGGGAATCCGTCGCCGTCGTCATCATCAACCATCCTCCATCACCAATTTCATGATGCTCACCGCCGTGCGCGAGTAATTCCATCGTAGGCTTGCTGACGGTGATCGGTTGGATGAGATTTATCATGTAATCGAGTTAGTTTTGTTAGGGTTTGATCCCTAGTATCCATTATGTCTGAGGTTGATGTTGCTATGACTTTGCTATGCTTAATGCTTGTCACTAGGGCCCGAGTGCCATGATTTCAGATCTGAACCTATTATGTTTTCATGAATATATGTGAGTTCTTGATCCTATCTTGCAAGTCATTACTCACCTACTATGTGTTATGATCCGGTAACCCCGAAGTGACAATAATCGGGACCACTCCCGGTGATGACCATAGTTTGCGGAGTTCGTGTATTCACTAAGTGTTAATGCTTTGGTCCGGTACTCTATTAAAAGGAGGCCTTAATATCCCTTAGTTTCCAATAGGACCCCGCTGCCACGGGAGGGCAGGAAAAAAGATGTCATGCAAGTTCTTTTCCATAAGCACGTATGACTATATTCAGAATACATGCCTACATTACATTGATGAACTGGAGCTAGCTCTGTGTTACCCTATGTTATAACTGTTGCACGAGGAATCGCATCCGACATAATTATCCATCACTGATCCAATGCCTACGAGCTTTTCACATATCGATCTTTGCTTAGTTACTTTACCGTTGCCACTGTTACAATTACTACAAAACTGCTACTATTACTTTTGCCACCGTTACCGTTACTTCGATACTACTTTGCTACTAAATACTTTGCTGCAGATATTAAGTTATCCAGGTGTGGTTGAATTGACAACTCAACTGCTAATACTTGGGAATATTCTTTGGCTCCCCTTGTGTCGAATCAATAAATTTGGGTTGAATACTCTACCCTCGAAAACTGTTGCGATCCCCTATACTTGTGGGTTATCAAGACTATTTTCTCGCGCTGTTGCCGGGGAGCATAGATCTATTCTTTGAGTCACTTGGGATTTATATCTGCTGATCACTATGAGGAACTTGAAACACGAGAAAACCAAAATTTATCCCTCAACTACGAGGGGAGGTAAGGAACTGCCATCTAGCTCTGCACTCTATTCCCCTTTTGTTTTGAGTAAACTTGCGACACCTAAACCTGCTTCACCATTAATTCTGATATGTCGCATGTTATTGATGATGCCACTTCTGCTATGCATGATACTTATGATGAAACTACTTCTATGCTTGATAGTACTGTGTCACTAGGTGAATTTCTTGATGAACAACTTGCTAGGGCTAGAGAGAATGAAATTATTGAAACTGATAATATTGATGAAAGTGATGATGAAGATTCTCCCCTAGATATGAATTGCCTGTTGTGCCTGAGGGTTATGTTATGGATGAAGAAACTGCTAGAGATTTTCTTGCTTGCAATGATAGATATGATCTTAAGAAATTATTAGCTAAGCTGAAAAAAAATCTTTGAATGCTAGAATGAAATATGACCCTACTTTTGCTACTTCACCTATCTGCATTTCTGATAAGGATTATGATTTCTCGGTCGATCCTGAGATAATTACTTTGGTTGAATATGATCCTCTCTATGGCTATGAATCTGAAACTGTTGTGGCACATCTTACTAAATTAAATGATATAGCCACCCTATTCACTAATGATGAGAAAACTCGCTACTACTATATCGTTAAGTTATTTCCGTTCTCATTAAAGGGTTATGCTAAAACATGGTTTAATTCTCTTGATCCTGGTTGTGTGCCTAGTCCCCAGGATATGATTTATTACTTCTCTGCTAAATATTTCCCCGCAGATAAGAAACAAGCTGCTTTAAGGGAAATATATAATTTTGTGCAAATCGAAGAAGAGGGTCTCCCACATGCTTGGGGGGGGGGCTTCTCCAATTACTTAATGCTTTGCCTGATCATCCTCTCAAGAAGAATAAAATACTTGATATCTTTTATAATGGACTAACCGATGCTTCCAGAGACCACCTGGATAGTTGTGATGGTTGTGTTTTCAGGGAAAGAACAGTTGATCAAGCTGAATTGCTATTGAATAATATGTTGACTAATGAAAATAATTGGAGACTTCCTGAACCAACTCCTAAGCCAACTCCGAAGAAAAGGGGTATTCTATTTCTCAGTCCTGAAGATATGCAAGAGGCAAAGAAATCTATGAAAAAAGGGTATTAAAGTTGAAGATGTTAAGAATTTACCACCTATTGAAGAAATACATGGTCTTGATAACCCGACACAGGTAGTAAAGGTAAATTCTCTCTATAGATTTGATGAAGGTGGTATCCCTCGTTATAAGTCTGCTAGCCAATGCTTAGATGAGTTTGATAATTTTATTGTTAAACAATAAAACTTCAATGCTTATGTTGGTAGACAATTGAAACGTAATGCTTATATGATTGAACAATTGAGTGATTATATTTCTAGAGTTAAAGGTGAACTTAAACTTATTAGTAAACATGCTTCTATGGTTACCACTCAAGTAGAACAAGTGCTTAAGGCCCAAAATGATTTGCTCAGTGAATTAAATAATAAGAAAAATGATAATGTTGTTAGAGTTATGACTACAGGGGGTAAAATGACTCAGGAACCTTTGTATCCTGAGGGCCACCCTAAGAGAATTGAGCAAGATTCTCAGAGAACTAATGTTGATGCACCTAGTCCTTCGAAAACGAAGAAAAAGAAAAAGGATAGGACTTTGCATGCTTCTAGTGAACCTATTGTTAACACACCTGATAATCCCCATGATATTTCTATTTCAGATGTTGAAACACAATCTGGTGATGAACATGAACCTAGTGATAATGTTAATGATGATGTTCATGTTGATGCTCAACCTAGCAATAACAATGATGTAGAGATTGAACCTGCAGTTGATCTTGATAACCCACAATCAAAGAATCAACGTTATGATAAGGGAGACTTCGTTGCTAGGAAGCACGGTAAAGAAAGAGAACCCTCGGTTGAGAAACCCATGCCTTTCCCTCCTAAACCATCCAAGAAAAAGGATGATGAGGATTTTGAGCGCTTTGCTGAAATGATTAGACCTATCTTTTTACGTATGCATTTGACTGATATGCTTAAAATGAATCCTTATGCTAAGTACATATAATATATTGTTACAAATAAAAGAAAGCTACCGGAAGCTGAAATTTCCACCATGCTTGCTAATTATACTTTTAAAGGTGGAATACCTAAGAAACTTGGAGATCCAGGAGTACCAACTATACCATGCTCCATTAAAAGAAACTATGTTAAAACTGCTTTATGTGATCTTGGAGCCGGTGTTAGTGTTATGCCTCTCTCTTTATATCGTAGACTTGATTTAAATAAGTTGACACCTACTGAAATATCATTGCAAATGGCCGATAAATCAACTGCTATACCTGTCGGTATTTGTGAGGATGTGCCTGTTGTGGTTGCAAACGTTACTATTTTAACGGACTTTGTTATTCTTGATATTCCCGAGGACGATAGTATGTCGATTATCCTTGGTAGACCCTTTTTGAATACTGCAGGGGCTGTTATTGATTGCAACAAAGGCAATGCCACTTTTCGTGTTAATGGTAATGAGCATACGGTACACTTTCCAGGAAACAACCTCAAGTCCACAGTATCAATTCTATTGGAAAAACTTCAACGATTACTATTGGAGGTTTTGAATTTCCTCTTCCTGCTGTCAAGAAGAAATATGATATTCTTATTATTGGAGATGTGCATATCCCCGTTGAGGTAACCTAGTGCTATTCGAAAATTCTCCGGTTTCATGCGATTCGGAATGAGTTTTTTAACAAGACTTGATCAACCTTGTTAGTGGATTCCTTTTGATGAGCATGAGATGGATGAAGTTAGAAAGCACAACTTTCTGTACCCTCCTTTTACTTTCTGTTTTAAGATTAAATAAAGAAAAATAGTATTTTCTATCTGTTCTCTGAATTATCCTTGCAATAAAAAATACCCCGAAAATAAAAGTTCTCCAAATGCCCCGAAATTGAAATATGATTTTTTTGTAGAATATTTAAGAATATCTGACATTGAGAAGACATCAGGGGGAGCAGCCACCTGGCCACGAGGGTCCAGAGCGCGCCCACCCCCTCGGCACGCCCTGCCTCGTGGGCCCCTCGTGGTTGTCGGTGTCAAAACCGGCGGATCTCGGGTAGGGGGTCCCGAACTATGCGTCTATGATTGATGGTAACAGGAGACGGGGGACATGATGTTTACCCAGGTTTGGGCCCTCTTTATGGAGGTAATACCCTACTTCCTGCTTGATTGATCTTGATGAATATAAGTGTTACAAGAGTTGATCTACCACGAGATCGTAATGGCTAAACCCTAGAAGTCTAGCCTATGTGCATATGGTAATGAGTATCCGCCTATCCGGACTACGCTCTCCGGTTTATATAGACACCGGAGAGATCTAGGGTTACATGGAGTCGGTTACATAAGAAGGAATCTTTGTAGTTGGTCGCCTAACTTGCCCTCCACGCCAAGTAGAGTCCAATCCGGACACGGGTACAGTCTTCGGTCTTCATGTCTTCACAGCCCATCAGTCCGTCCCAAAGGATAACAGGCCGGACGCCCGAGGACCCCTTAGTCCAGGTCTCCCTCAGTAGCCCCTGAACCTGGCTTCAATGACGAGGAGTCCGGCGCGCAGATTTGTCTTCGGCATTGCAAGGCGGGTTCCCTCCTTCCGAACTCTAGAATAGTCTTCGGATGTAGTAAGTATATCCGGACATGTGCATATAACTGTAGAGAATACAATATTCCATGAATCCAATTTGTTGATAATTGTTTATGACATCGTATCACGCCCGCCCGGTTACTATTTCCAACCATTGGCTAGCACGTCGCCCACGTCTCGAGACGCGGTTTTACTGGCACGTCTTGTCAAAGCAGAGATCGTGTCCCCTTATTCACGGGATTTTCAATAATGCAGGCGTGGGTAACCCAACCGTCCCCTGAGTACAACTCTTTGGGGATAGGTAAGTTTCGAGACCCAGGTGGAGACACTCAGTATTTGGGGTCTTTATATAGGGACCCAGACTTGTCTTCTTCCTTTGCGCTTGCTCCTTCCTCAACCCCAGCCACCCCAAGTTCCAACCCTCGGGTCCCAATCGCCACCAGCCCTAATCATGTCCGGATCCAGCCGTCAAGGCTGGTGGGTGGCTTCTTCTATCACAGAGGAGGATATTGCGAAGCTCCGCACAGTGAGGTATCTGACCCTAGAAATCCTTCATCGGCTTCCTGCACAAGGGCAGGTTATACCTACCCCCAGATCCGGTGAGAGGGTAGTATTTGTGTCCCACTTCCTCCATGGGTAAGGGTTCGCGCTCAACCCCTTCGTCCGGGGGCTCATGTTCTACTATGGGCTAGATTTTCAAGATCTGGCCCCGGACTCTATTCTTTTCATCCTGACATTTATCGTTACGTGTGAGGCCTTTCTCCGGACTCCTCCACACTTCGGTTTGTGGCTCAAGACCTTTGACGTGAGGCCGCAGGTGACAGATGGGGAACAGGCAGAATGCGGCAACGTCACAATAGGCAAGCTTGCCGGCGCGGTTTGGTTTGAAGGATCCTTCGCCGACTCTTCCGGCATGTGGCAGCAGGGGTGGTTTTATATCAACGAGCCACGAGGCTCCAAGTGGGCGGCTACGCCCGCGTTCCGACCCGGCCCTCCAGTTCAGCTTGCTTCATGGATCAATAAGGGATTGGACTGGGGACCAGTCAATGAAGTGCAGACTCTGTAAAGTCGCCTCCGAAGCCTTACCGAGAAGAGCATTGATCTTATGAACGTCGTTCAAGTAATGCTAGTCCGCCGGACCCTGCCATGCCAGCGGCGGCCTCTCCGTATGTGGGAGTTTAATCCGGAAGGGCGACGGACTCTTCAGCACTTCTTCGGCGCCACGCACGAAGGAATGTGGAAATTATATTTCGGGGAACTGGAGCAATGGCCGGACACCACCGAAGATGTCAGTCTTGACTGCAATCATCCGGACACTTCGGTAAGTATTGAATCTCCGAACACCTTCTATTCACGCATTTCTTGACAAGATACTGAATAATGCTTCCCTAAACAGGACTGGATAAGGAAAGCGGTATTAATCTGGTGTCCGGCACCCCTTCCCGAAGACCCTGCGACTGCCCTGCTGACGAGAATGCTGGCTCCAACACCGTACCAGGTGTCTACAGAAGAGGGCGAGAATAGGGAGACCAGAGGTGGTCCCCGCACCGAGGATAAATTAGACGCTGTGTTCGGGGAAACCGAAACCCTTTTGCTCGAGGGAAAAGGTGTAGATGAAGCCCTCCATGGCAAGAAGAGGGCCGCTTCTGATGATCAGGAGGGGAAGCCCTCCAAGAGAGGAAAAATGCCATCGTCGGGCGGCTTGGGCCGGGCAAGCGATGCTGCCGTAGGGCTTTATGACGAGGACGAACCTCTGGCCAAACCATAAGTGAAGCTGGGGCACTTTAAACGCACCTCATTCTTTTCCTATTAGTGAAGTAATCATCCGACATATGTACATCCACGCAGGTTAATGCCCAGTGTTTCTCAATCGTCCTCCTCCTCGGGAGACCTTCTTCCGGATATGATGGAGAGTGACACGCCTTCTCCGGCCTCCTCGCCCAACAGGGGGGATGATTTCGAGGTATCGTCCCGAAGGGCAACTCCCGATCGTCAAGTAGTGTTGGAAACAAAGAAGGCGTTACCCGAAGGTGGTGCCTCTGTCACTCAGGGTTCGGGAATCAAGAATGACGGCCCCAAATCGTCCGGTTTACAGCCGGAGACGCTTCTGGAGGCGAGTAAGCGGATTCCTTCGAAGGAATGCCGTACTCCAGCGGCGGTTTCCGAAGACCCAGGAGCGTCGGAAATGCTGACGGACATGCTACGACAAGCGTCCATTTCAGAGGTGCACCGTGCCTTGATGGTTACGGTGGTCGAAAAGGTTCCATCCGTGAAGAGTGGATTGAACGAGGCCTTCACGAGCCTTCTAAGAGGTTTTGAGGTTTGTGATGTAATTTTGCCAATGGAATTTTATTGACAGAATGCACCTGTTGTATATGCAGCAGCCCCTGAGGCTCGGATTGCCTTTCGAAGGAAGCGATCGGAGGATCAAAAAGATATGCTCAGGTACTAACCTTGATTTAACTTGCAATACAGGCTGCCTCCCCCCTGTGGCTGCCCGAAATATGGAAGTGGTCGAACTGCAGCGAAAGCTGGATATTGCGGAGGATGACATTGCATTGATCAACAAGCGTCTTGACGACTCGCAAGGTATATATTTCGAGCATTCCTTACACCAATGTGATTGACTCTGAAAAAGAGTTTTATATGAAATGTGCATGAATGCAGATGGTGCTGCCGCCGTGGAAGCTCTTCGGGCGGAGCTAGTCCGGGCCAAGGAGCAGGTCCGGTTTAGTAATGCGGCTACCTAAAAGGCATCGGCTGAGTTGAAAGCTGAACAAGCTGCGCGGCGCCAAGACGAGGAGAAGATGTCCACCATGGCGCATGGATTAAAGAATGCGGCTAGCCGCTGTAAACTTCTTGAGAAGGAAAATGAAGCCAAAACGGCTGAACTTGACAAGGCCTTACGAGAGGCGAGAGAAGCGCGGTCCGAATCCAGAACGACATGTGAGGAGATCCGGCAATCTGGGGAGATTGCAGCTGGCAAGCCCTTTTTGCTACAGACTAAGTTCGGCAATCCGAACTATGCTCGGCTTAACCAAGTATGGAGTTCTCCGGATGAATTTTTAGACTTGCCGAAGAGTTCTTCCGATGCGGCGCAGTTTTACCACGCACGAGAGGGGTATGCAACGGAGAAGCTTTTCTGGTCTTAATTTGGTACGTCAAAGCGCCCTCTGTTGCTGAATGAGCAGATGTCCCAGTGGGCCGAGCTGTATAGGATATCCGGCGCTGCCATGAAGAACGTCATAATTCGGTTGTGGCCGACTGAGCCTGTTCCGAGTAGTTACTTCGGCCTGGTGCAGCGGCTTGTTGACGCGGTGCCACGTATCAACGCTGTGAAGCGGTCGGCGTGCATTGAGGGTGCACGGATGGCCTTTGCCCGAGTCAAAACATTATGGGGACAGATGAAGGCCATCGATGTTGCGGCGAGGAGTCCACCCAAGGGCAAGGACTGTTGTGAGCCGGAGCATTATTTTGAAGACGTCCTAGAGGCCGCCCGCTTGATAGAGGATCAATGCTCGAAAGACATAATGTTTGAGTGATATGTATAAGGGTTGAAACAGACAACTTTATAGTTAATCTATTTTCATGTTTTGCTCGAAAGCTTGTATTCCTCCTGTGCGGTCGTTTTAATGTAATTTGAAAGTTTTCCAGTCGTCGGCTTCAGCCCCCTCGTAGGAAGTACGGGGGTGTTCGGAAAAGCATTTGAATCACTCTTTATCCAATGTCTTGGTCCATGAAGGAGGTGACAATGCGGCGAACCAGGCAATCGGACTATAGGGCGTTAACACTTTCACTTAGCCATAGGAGTTTTATGGTGAGGCTACGACATAGCCCCTGGTATGCATACGACGTATTATAAAATGGTGCCTTTACATATTTTGATCTAAAAAGATCCTTCATGTGACACGGAGAATCGCTAAAGATTCAAATAAGTCGTCAAGTGGTTGATCAGCTCTCGCCGCATCATGACAGTCAGTTTTCGGCTTTCTCTACTGAGGTGCTCATCCGGTTTAGGCCAGGGCACAATCGCAGTAGTTCTCCCTTTACTACCCTAGCCGATAGAGCGGAACGTACGGTAGCAAGCACAGGAGCCGGGCAACCCAACTATTGACCCAAGACAATGATTCGGAGCTGATGCATATAAGGCCAAACTTGTGTCGCCGAAGTACGTTGTGGAGCTGTCCGGACTTTTGCTGGCAACTCGTTTGTTCCCATACCGAGCCCCTGGCAGGTTATGCCGAGGTGCATTTGTAAAGCAGCCGTTAGGGCCGTACTCATTATTGAAAGAGTATGGAAGATTAGTTCGGATAAAGTTTACTGGGAGTGGAGCAATAGGCCAATGATAAATTCATATAAAAAAACCACAAACCCAGCTATTTGACATGCTCGGGGTCGGGAACGGAGGAAACAAGGCATAGTACAGGCTCAAAATAAAGAGTGCGGTCTTCAAAAAGTTGTTTTGGACCTCCTGTCGCACGTCTGCGCTGCCCGTCCTTGGGGAGGGGAATCCTTAACGGAAGTAGCCCCCTTAGGTGAGTGTACGGATCCGAACTCCGAGAGAGTCCGTTGTAGATACTGCCCTTTTTCGTCACCTGTTTTTAAGAGATAATGATGAAAAAAGAAAGAAAAAGGAGAACAGATAAAAAACGTTACGGGAGTGCTTGCAAGGTTGTCCGTATTGTGCTTCCGCCGATGCCCATGGTATCTTGAGTGCGTAGTGATGTACGCGCGGTGTAAATCTTGCCGGTACATGAGGTGGGTGGCGGAAGCCGAACTGCTATTTCCGTTCCGGGAGTGGTCGAACTTCGGAGGGAAACTGTTTCTGGCCCCTGGTGTTTGGCTGGTGAGCCGGTCCGTCGTCTTTATCGCCTGGTGGCCTCCTCCCCTTGTGTTCGGCGTTGAGCTTGCCTGCCTGCTTGAAGACCCAACAGTTTCTGTTGGTATGATTAGCTGGCTTATCAGGGTGGCTGTGGATCTGGCAAGGTCGGTCCAATATCCTGTCAAGGGTGGATGGTCCGTCTTTGTTTGCCTTCAGTGGCTTCTTCCGTTGACCGGGTTTTGGATTGTTAAATCCGGCATTGACCGCTATGTCGCGTGATCTTTCATTGTTATTGCGACTGTTGTGTTCGGTTCGTCGTGGCTTGCCGTTGCCGTCTCGGATTTCGGAAGTGCCCGGGTCGCTGGCGTTGTTGCTTTTACGAGCGAGCCAGTTGTCTTCTCCCGCACAAAAGCGAGTCATTAGAGCGGTAAGGGCTGTCATGGATTTGGGTCCTTCCTGGCCGAGGTGACGTGCTAGCCATTCATCCCGGACGCTATGTTTGAAGGCCGCGAGGGCTTCCGCGTCCGGACAGTCGATGATTTGGTTCTTTTTGACTAAGAACCTGGTCCAGAGCTCCCTGGCTGACTTGCTGGGCTGCTGGACAATATGACTTAAGTCGTCGGCATCTGGCAGCCGGACATATGCTCCTTGGAAATTGTCTCGAAAGGCGTCTTCCAAATCTTCCCAGCTGCCAATAGAATTTTCTGGAAAACATTTTAGCCAGTACCGTGATGGCCCTTTGAGCTTGAGAGGCAGGTATTTGATGGCATGAAGGTCGTCTCCGCGAGCCAAGTGGATGTGGAGGAGGAAGTCCTCAATCCATACCGCAGGATCTGTTGTTCCATCGTATGATTTGATGTTAATGGGTTTAAACCCGTCTGAAAATTCATGCTCCATTACCTCGTCAGTGAAGTAGAGAGGGTGTGCGGCTCCTCTATGGTGGGCCACACTATGAAGCACCTCCGGTGGATTCCTTTTGCGGCTTTCGGACCGGGCGTGGTCAGGTCTGTTGTGTCTGACTAAGGGACCATCATCGTCGGCCAGGGCATATCTCCGCGATCTGTACATCGGTCTTGTGTGTCCTGCTCTACCCTCCTGGCCTTGGTGGATGTCGCGAGTGTTCCCCCAAGCTGTTTTGTTCTTGTTTTTACGGCCGGATGGGGTGGTATGGTGTTCTGCTTGGGCTGCTGCTTTATCCGGACCGAACTGTGGTCGACCTACCGCCTTATTCGATTGTTATGCGGGCTTCGGCGCCCCGCCATCGTGTTGGGGGAGCCACCTGCACTTGGGGGGCTTTTGTCTAGGCCGCTAAGGCCGTATTCTTCGGCGGCCAGGACCTCGGTCCATCTACCATTGAGCAAATCTTGGCTCGCTTGAGGCTGCAGCTGCTTCTTCCTTAGACTCCTTGCCGTGGCTATTAGCCGGCGTTTAAAGCGCTCCTGCTCGAGAGGTTCCTCATGCACGATGAAATCCTCGTCGTTGAGGCTCTCCTTTTGCTCGGAGAGTGGAAGATAATTACTATCCTGTGAGTCTCCATATATGACCTGTTCATCAGGGCTATCTTGCCCGCTTTCCTGTTCCTCCTGTTCGGATCTTATCTCAACAGGGTCTTTGTTGTCCGGAGTGTTATCATCTCCGGTGCTAGTATTGTTTTCTCTTGAGCGACGTGACTGAGAGCGCTGCCGGGGGCGCTGGTGTTCGGACTGTGTGCCGGGAGGTTTATCCTCAACTGGATCCTCCTTGTCATCGTCGAGATCGTTGTTGGGTTTGTCTACCATACATACGTCATACCAGGAAGTGGCCGTCCCGTGTCTACTAGATGGTGAGTTCTGGGCTTGCCCCTCATCGTCGTCCATACGGTCGATGTCTTCGGAGCCGGGGTCAAGCGTGTTGGTTGGGTCTTCGACAGTGGCTATGAAGTGGGTGGCGGGTGGGAAGCCAAATTCTCCATCATCCGCCGCAAGTTCAAACCGAACATAGTTCGGCGGCGAGTAGCCTGCCAGGGATAGGTTTTTTAGTGAGTTTAGTATGTCACCCATGGGCGAGTGTTAGAAGACGTCTGCGGCGTTGAACTTGAAGATCGATAACCGATTGGGTTCAGTATCCGCGGACTCGCAGGGTTCGGAACTTGTCGCCGGAGACGAGTCCGGGGCTCCGTTGATGCAGATATCATATGAAGTAGAATCTGTGTGCGGCTCCAACGCCGCGAGATCAGCGGCCTCCGTGATGGGCTTGAGCTTCCCATCTTCGGATGACTCGATCTGCTCCAGATCTAAGGCCGGAGTTGTTGCAGGAGCTATCTCCTGGATGGGGCCCGATGACAGGTTTAAGCCATGCTCATCGGGGCGAAGGGGAGCGGTGGCTGCGGTCACGAATCCGTTGAAGATCAAGTCTCCATGGATGTCCGCGACTTAGTTCAAGCTTCCGAATCTGACCTGATGGCCAGGGACGTAGCTATCGATCTGCTCCAGATGGCCGAGCGAGTTCGCCCGCAGTACGAAGCCGCAGAATATGAAGATCTGCCCGGGGAGGAAGGTTTCTCCCTGGACAACGTCATTATTGACAATTGAAGGGGCCATCGAGCCCTTTACCGATGGCACAGTGGAACTCTCAATGAAAGCACCAATGTCGGTGTCAAAACCGGCGGATCTCGGGCAGGGGGTCCCGAACTGTGCGTCTAGGATCGATGGTAACATGAGACGGGGGACACGATGTTTACCAGGTTCGAACCCTCTCTATGGAGGTAATACCCTACTTCCTGCTTGATTGATCTTGATGAATATAAGTGTTACAAGAGTTGATCTACCATGAGATCGTAATGGCTAAACTCTAGAAGTCTAGCCTATGTGAATAAATGAGTATCCGCCTATCCGGACTACGCTCTCCGGTTTATATAGACACCGGAGAGATCTAGGGTTACATGGAGTCGGTTACATAAGAAGGAATCTTTGTAGTTGGTCGCCTAACTTTCCCTCCACGCCAAGTAGAGTCCAATCCAGACACGGGTACAGTCTTCGGTCTTCATGTCTTCACAGCCCATCAGTCCGGCCCAAAGGATAACAGGCCGGGCGCCCGAGGACCCCTTAGTCCAGGACTCCCTTAGTGGCCCCCTCCACGTATTCCAGCACCCACACACTTCGTCTTCCTCGGGAAAAAATCACCACCTAGCTCAAACCCGTGTTCTAGCTCATCTTGCTGCGATTTTTGATCTCCTTGCTCAAAGCTCCACTCACAAAACTACTTTGGGGGATTGTTCTTCGGTATGTGACTCCTCCAATGGTCCAATTAGTTTTTGTTCTAGTGCTTTATTCATTGCAAATTTTTGCTGCTTAGGTGACCCTGTTCTTGAGCTTGCATGTCAAATTTATTTGGTCCCAAGTAGTTTTAATGCATGATATAGTCACCTGTGGGAGTAGTTGCTATCAATCTTGTTAAGTTTGGTTCACTTTTATTTTGAGTTACTAAAATTTTCAGAAATTTTCAGAAAATGATGAAGAGATTATTGGGGGGCTCTTCGAGCCGAAGCTCGAAGGATAAGCAAAGTGAACAGGATAAGAAGACCAAATATAATCTCCCTCGCACCGCGGAGGTTCGGCCGTGTGAATGGCCTTGTGATGAGTTCTTGAGAGTGTCGGTGTCAAAACCGGCGGATCTCGGGTAGGGGGTCCCGAACTGTGCGTCTAAGGCTAATGGTAACAAGAGGCGGGGGACACAATTTTTACCCAGGTTCGGGCCCTCTCGATGGAGGTAATACCCTACTTCCTGCTTGATTGATCTTGATGATATGAGTATTACAAGAGTTGATCTACCACGAGATCGTAGAGGCTAAACCCTAGAAGCTAGCCTATGATTCTGATTGTTGTTGTCCTATGGACTAAACCCTCTGGTTTATATAGACACCAGAGGGGATAGGGTTACACAAGTCGGTTACAAGGAAGGAGATCCACATATCCGAATTGCCAAGCTTGCCTTCCATGCAAAGGAGAGTCCCACCCGAGACGGGACGAAGTCTTCAATCTTGTATCTTCATAGTCCAACAGTCCGGCCAAGGTATATAGTCCGGCTGTCCGAGGACCCCCTAATCCAGGACTCCCTCAGTAGCCCCTGAACCAGGCTTCAATGACGATGAGTCCGGCGCGCAGATTGTCTTCGGCATTACAAGGCGGGTTCCTCCTCCGAATACTCCATAGAAGATTATGAACACAAGGATTGTGTCCGGCTCTGCAAAACAAATTCCACATACCACCGTAGAGAGTACAATATCCCACAAATCTAATCTCCTGACAAATTTCATAGCGTGACATCACGTCACGGCCCGGTCATTATTTGAACCATTTTTGTCAACTTGCTACTGCACATATTGCGAGGCGGTTTTCTTGGCACGTCTTGTCGAAGCAGAGACCGTGTCCCCTTATCACGGGATTCTCATCAATACGGGTGTGGGTAACCCAACCGTGCCATCAATCACGGCGCTTGGGGAATAAGCGAGTTTACCAGGCAAGTGGGGAGGCGCAGAATCCATGCTGCCTTTATAAGGGGATAAGGACTCCCTTTTGCACCCATGCTTTCTTCTTCCTGATCCATTCCCCTTCGTTCATCTTCTCCGGCCACAAAGGTCTTCCGAAAATGTCCGGATCTGGAGCAGGAGGCAAGTGGATGCCTCTACCGTCCGGGAGAAGGATATCAAAAAGCTTCCGGAGGCCGGGTATCTGGCCAAGAAAATCAGCCACCGTCTCCCGACGGCGGGACAGATCGTTCCTACTCTGGAACCCCACGAGAGGGTTGTATTCCTCCCTCATTTTTTCCGCGGGCTAGGGTTTCCCCTCCACCCGTTCGTTCGCGGCATCATGTATTATTACGGGATTGATTTTCACGATCTATCCCCCAATTCCTTCCTTAACATCTCGACATTCATCGTCGTGTAGGAGGCTTTTCTCCGCATCTCACCACACTTCGGCTTATGGCTGAAGATCTTTAATGTGGAGCCCAAGGTAGTGAGCGGCGAGCATGCCGAGTGCGGGGGCGCTATGGTGAGCAAGATGCCCAATGTCACATGGCCAACAGGTACTTTTATGATTCTGTCAAAGAGTGGCAACAGCAGTGGTTTTACATCACTGAGCCGCGCGGCACGGAATGGGCCGCTATTCCCAAGTTCCGATCCGGAGCCCCTCTGCGGCTTACGTCCTGGCCCAAGAAGGGCCTGAACTGGTCTTTGTTTGACGAACTGTCGGTGCTCCAGACGTGCGTTAAGGATATGGAAGACAACAATATCGAACTTGTCAATGTAGTCCAGGTGATGTTAGTTCGCCGGATCCTGCCTTGTCAACACCAAACTTGCAATTTATGGGAATTCGATCCGGCCAAGCACCAGACCCTGTGAGAGCTCTTTGGCTCCTTGCATAAAGACATCTGGAAGGTGCTTTTCAAGTCCGGCAAATCATGGCCGGACTCAGCCGATGACCGTGGGTACCAACTGTCCCGCTCTGCAAGCTCGGTAAGTCATTATACGTTTTATCCGCATAAACCAAGGGAAATGCTTAATGTGTTTTCCACAACTCTCCTAGGGCTGGACGAAGAAGGCGGGGCGGATCCACTGTCCAGCCCCGCTGCCCGAAAAACCGGCCGGCCCACTTCTGACGAAGATGCTGGTCCCGGCGCCATACAAGGCGCCGAAGAAGAAGGCCAAAAAACCCGGGGCAGCCTTCGACGCCGCGACACTTCGGACACAATATCCGAAGGCTCCAACACCCATTCTGCCTCTGAAGAGGATGAGGAGGAGGAGGAGGAAGACGAATCCCCGGCGGGGGGAAGAAAGAAGAGGACGGCCTCCATACACTTGGAGGCCGGGTCGCCTAAAAGGGGGAAAACTCCTCTTTCGGAGGAGTCCACTGCCACCGCCGACAGCAGCCCGGAGTGGGATCCCAGGGCCTAGCCCCTGGTGAACTCGTGAGTATATAAAATCCAAACACGTTTAGGCGTCCAGACTCATCATGGCATAATATTTTAACCTGAGCCATACTTTTTCTAGTCCGGCGAGGTCCCGCACCGAACAATCCTCGTCAGAGGATTTGCTGATCTCGGATGCTATGGAGAGCGGGACGCCCCAGAAGGCCCCTTCCCCCAAATATGTGAATAACACCGAGGTTTCGTCCCAGAAGGACCCCGGCCAAGGAGGGGGGAAAAGATCGTGAAGGCAGCGCCTGGAGGTTAAACTTCAGGGGCCGGAGACATGGGGGAGAAGATTCCCATGGGAGTCGACGGCGGGGGCCATCTTGAATTCGGCCCCTAGCCGGACGCAATTCCGGAGACCAATACGGCTCCAGAATCAAGCAGGCGGCCTCCCTCGGCTGGAGGGGGTTTGCCTGTTCCACCGGCAACCTCTGTCCAACCAGAGGTGTCGGATGCTTTGTTGTCAGCGCTGAAGAGCGCCTCCATCGTCGATGAACACCGTGCCCTTGTGGGTGCGGTGATTGAGAAGATTCAGTCTGCTGAGAGTGGACTGAATGAAGCCTGTATCATCCTTATAAGAGGCTTTGAGGTATGTTTTATGAGGTTTCAAAGAGTGTCATAGTATGGATAGTAGCCCCTGATACACTGTTCGGTGAAAGAAAGAACCGGACAAAGGATCAAATTTATGTTCGCAGGAAGACTCACTTGAGGACATCTATCTCTCTTCTTTTATAAGTAGGTGTCTGTAGCGACTGCTGCCTCTCATACTGCGGAGGTCTCCGGACTGAATCAAAGTCTGGAGCGGGCCAAAGAAGAACTTGGCCAATTGAAAAGGCAGTTGGAAGATAAACAAGGTATGCACAAGCCTTGTTCGCGTCCAGTGCGAACGAATTCCCAGTATGATAAAATATGTTTCATGATTTGCGCTAGGGACGATGACCAAAGTCAAGGCTCTTAAGAAGGCTGTGGCCGAGGCCGAGAAAAAGGCAGCCGTAGAGCAGGCCCTTTGTGAGAAGCACGAGGCTAGGGTTATTGAAGCTGAGAAAGAGCTTCAAGAGGCCGTGAAGAAATGCGAGACCTTGGAGCAGAGTTTAACAGAGAAATAATCCAAACTCACCAGGGCGCATCAGGCCGCGCGCGATGCCCGGGGGGAAACCCAAGGCGCCCTGCAGGAGATCCAAGAGGCGAGGAAGATCGCGTCGGGTAAGGCTTTTTTCCATGTAAAGCAAGTATTTGAGGAGAAAATCATGTTTCTAATTTTGAGTTCGGATTTCTGCAGGGGTATTTGTGGAGCTGCCCCGCAGCATATCGGATGCCGCCCAATTCTACCGAGCCGAAGAAAGAAACACTGCGGATAAGCTCTTCTGGTCGCAGTATCTGGCACCGAATTATCCGGTGCCTTTTGCCGATCAACTGAAACAGCTGATCGAACAGCATAGGGCGGCCGAACTAGCCATGAAGGATTTGATTATCTGGCTATGGCCCGCCGAGCCGATTCCAAGCAGCTACTTCGGGCTCGTGAAGCGGCTTGTGAGTGCCTGCCCTCGAGTTGACGTCATCAAGCAGTCGGTCTATATAGAGGGTGCAAGAATGGCCTTCGCCCGCGCAAAGGTGCACTGGGGGAAGATGGACGCTGAAAAGCTGATGACCGAGGGACCGCCAGAGGGGACGGAGCACCGCAAGCCCGAATTATATTATGAAAGTGTCCTGAAAGGATCCTGCCTTGCGGCGGAGCAATGCACCAAGGACATTATATTTCCATGAATACAATCATGTTGTCCTTTGTAATGTTGAACAAGGTCATTTCTATTATTTATTGCCTTTTTTATCCTCCTGCGCGGTCGTTTTATATATTAATCCTGAGAGTTGGCCAGTCGTCGGCTTCTGCCCCCACGTAGGAAGTACGGGGGTGTTTGGGATAAACCTGATCACTCTTTATCCCAGTTTTGGGTCCTTCGAAGGAGGTGTTTAGCACAACGAACCAGGCAATCGGACTATAGGGCTTTATCACTCTCACTTAGCCATAGGAGCTTTAGAAAAGGAAGGTAGGCGCAGCCCCTGGTGTTCGGAAGACCGCACGAGGGGCTCTATAAGCACCTGATGAGAAGAAAAACCGATCCATCGCACGCTACATTGGTTATGGCATTATGCGGGAGAAATCCTTAAAGATTTTACAACCTCTCGAACAGCTGACCAGCTCTCGCCGTATCATGACAGTCAGTTTTCGGCTTTCTCTACTGAGGTGCTCGTCCGGAAGAACCGGGACACAATCGCAGTAGTTCTCCCTGTGCCGCCTTAGCCGATATAGCGGAACGTAAGGCATCAAAACATGGGAGCCGGGCAAACGCAACATTTGACCCAAGACATGATTCGGAGCTGATGCATATTATGCTATAAGTTCGGGGTGCCGAACTTCCATGAAGGTGTTCGGACTTTCTTGCCGTATTATGGGTAAAACGAAGCCCCTGGCATATTTAAGGCATATCGCGGTGTACGGATGCCACGTGACAAAAGAATTTCAATAAGAAATAACAGCAGATAAGCGCCATATAAATCCACATGTTGTATTTGAATAGTACATCGATGCGTATGAGTACAGGTAATGTGATAAAAATTAAATATGACTGTGGAACCTGCTGAGACCAAGGGGGAAGAAGCTGTGTGCGGATCCGGAGTATAGTCGGATGGTCTTCGTGGGGAATATCTAAGGATTCCCTTGCGCGTTCGAGCTGCTTCCATATCGCCAGTCCTGGTCTGCGCAAAGGTGAACCTGCAAAGAAAATGTAAGAAATGTTTGTGTGCCGCAGAGCGGTTGAGCCGCGGTATGTGGCCTATGCTGGCCTTCGCCGGAGTGTTTAATTGAGCTCTGGACGAGCCGGGCTATCCTGCCGTGAAGTAGTTCGGAGTCCTTTGGCGGTGTCCGGGAGCCTGGCCGTCGACTCGAGGTTCGATTGAAAGGTGCCACTCGTAGCTTCTGCTGTTAAACCAACGGTATACTCTTTGGTACCGAGGGAAAGTTCGGCCTTGCCATTAACCATGATGACGCCGCGCGGACCGGGCATCTTTAGCTTACGGTAGGCATAATGTGGCACCGCGTTGAATCGAGCGAACGCGGTTCGTCCAGGCAGTGCCCGATAAACACTGCGAAAGGGGACGATGTCAAAGATTAACTCTTCGTCACGGTAATTGTCTGGTGATCCGAAGACTACCTCAAGGGCGATGGAGCCTATACAGCGGGCCTCCACACCTGGTATAATACCTCTGAAGGTGGCTTTAGTGGGCTTGATCACCGAATGATCGATGCCCATCTTGCGCACTGTGTCCTGGTAAAGCAGGTTTAGACTGCTGCCTCCGTCCATGAGGACTCGTGTGAGGTGGAACCCGTCAATTATTGGGTCGAGGACTAGTGCGGCTGAATTGCCCTGATTGGTGTTAACCGGACGGTCCATGTGGTTGAAGGTGATCGGCCCTAGTTTGTATTGTGGGACGACTGGTTCCGTTAAGTCGACATCCCTGAGGGTGCGCATCCGGTCCGGGTTGGGAGGGTGGGTGGCGTTTACCACATTCACCGTTTGGATTTGCGGGGGAAATTTCTTTTGCCCTCCTGT
This sequence comes from Triticum aestivum, assembly GCF_018294505.1. Taxonomy (NCBI): domain Eukaryota; kingdom Viridiplantae; phylum Streptophyta; class Magnoliopsida; order Poales; family Poaceae; genus Triticum; species Triticum aestivum. The sequence continues at coordinate 540,320,451 of NC_057814.1, forward strand.
ATTCGGTGATCTGCGCTCCTCGTTGCCATCATCACTTTGAGACCCCTTATCTTTGTTTTTGGCGCCTGACCTACCGGCTTGTTTGAAGACCCAGCATTCTTTGTTGGTATGATTGGCTGGTGTTCCTGGGGTGCCATGAATTTGGCATGGAGGGTCGAGTATGCGGTCCAGACTGGACGAACCCGAATTTTCATTTTTGAGTGGCCCTTTCCGCTGACCGGACTTAGAGCCACTAAATCCGGCATTGACTGCCGTATCTTCGTTGTTTTCACCATTTTTGCAGCGCTTGTGTGTGTTGCGTCGGGGTTTGCCGTTGCTATCTCTGGCCCCTGATGTGCCAAGGTTGCTTGCTGTGTTGTTGCTACGGGCCAACCAGCTATCCTCGCCCGCGCAAAAGCGGGTCATGAGTGTCGTGGGGGCTGCCATGGATTTTGGATTCTCTTGGCCGAGATGTCGGGCGAGCCACTCGTCACGGATGTTATATTTAAAGGCCGCTAGGGCTTCAGCATCCGGACAGTCGACAATTTGGTTCTTTTTAGTTAGGAACCGAGTCCAGAATTTCCTGGCTGACTCTCCGGGCTGTTGTGTTATGTGACTTAAATCATCAGCATCCGGTGTCGCACATAAGTGCCCTGGAAGTTGTCCAGGAATGCGTCTGCCAGGTTCTCCCAACTTCCGATGGAGTTTGCCGGCAAGCTATTTAGCCAATGCCGAGCCGGCCCTTTGAGTTTTAGCGGGAGATACTTGATGGCGTGTAGATCATCCCTGCAGGCCATGTGAATGTGGAGGAAGAAATCCTCTATCCATACCGCGGGGTCTGTAGTACCATCATACGATTCAATGTTCACGGGTTTAAACCCTTCTGGGAATTCATGATCCATTACTTCATCGGTGAAGCATAGGGGGTGTGCGGCGCCTCTGTGCCGGGCTATATCACGACACAGTTCATACGAGTCTTGTCTGCTGTATTCGGCCCGGCCGGATTTTCTTTTAGTATATCCGGCATGACGGTCGTCGTCATGCGTTGGGGCGCGCCCTCGTGATCCATAGATCGATCTTTTATGTCCTGCTTTGTTTTCCGATATGTCTCGCAAGTCCTGCGTGTTGCCCCGTGCCTTGGTGTTTTTGTTTGACTGACGGCGGGGTGCGGGCTGGACTTCGGGCTGATATGCAGCTTTGTCTCGGCCACGAGGTGGCCAGTCAGCTGCATCATACGCTGGAAGTATAGGCTTTAATGCCTCCTCCTCGAGTTGGGGTAGCAACCTGCGCTTTGGGTAACTTTTGGTTGCGCGCTCGAGTTCGTATTCCTCGGCCGCCAGGACCTCGGTCCATCTATCCGCTAGCAGATCTTGGTTAGCTTGAAGCTGTTGTCGCTTTTTCTTCAAGCTTTTTGCTGTGGCTATAAGCCGGCGCTTGAAGCGCTCCTCCTCAACGGGATCCTCGGGCACGATAAATTCTTTGTCGCCGAGGCTCACCTCGTCTTCGGAGAGGGGGATGTAATTGGCATCCTCTGATTCTCCGTCTGCTGCCTGTTCCTTAGGGCTAGCTTGCCCATCCTCCCGCTCGAAACCTGGCTGGAGGGGATTGTCTTCGTCTTCGGCACTATCCGCAGCATTATTGTCTCTTGTGCCGGTATCGCTGCTTTTGCTATGGCGGGGCTTAGAGCGGCGCTGATGACGCCGGTGTTTACATTGCTTCTCGGGGGGTTTATCCTCTGTTGCCTTATTGCCATCGCTTTCTTTGGGGGTGTCCACCATGTATATATCATATGATGAGGTGGCAGTCTAGCGCCCTGTGGGCGGTGGTTCATGTTCTTCTCCTGCATCTTCGTCCATACCGTCGATGTCTTCGGAGCCGAAATCGAGCATGTTGGTTAAGTCGTCGACAGTGGCTATTAAGTGGGTGGTGGGTGGGGAACGAATTTCTTCGTCGTCCGCTTCCCACTCAAGCCAGACATAGTTCGGCCAAGGGCGTCCTGACAAGGAGAGAGACCTTAATGAATTTAGCACGTCGCCCAGGGGCGAGTGCTGAAAGATATCCGCGGAGGAAAACTCCATGATCGGTGCCCAATCAGATTCGATAGGCCTGGACGCATGCGGTTCGGAGCCCGTGGCCGGGGTGAATCCAAGGGTCCGGCAACACAGGTCTCATAGGAGGTGAAGTCAGTATTCAGCTCTATCACCGCTGAGTGTGCGGCCTCCGTGGCGGGGTCCATCCACCCGTCCTCGGACGGTGGGATCTGCTCCGGATTGAGGGCCGGAGTGGCCACAGGTGTGATCTCCCGAACACCGTCTGACGGCAGAGCTAAGTCATGCTCGTCGTGACTGTGCGGCGCACCTGACATGGGCTTGAATCCGTCGAAGATCAAGTCTCCGCGGATGTCGGCAGTATAGTTTAAGTTTCCAAACCTGACCTGACGGCCAGGGGCGTGGCTCTCGATCTGCTCCTGATGGCCAAGCGAGTTGGCCCGCAGTATGAAACCGCCGAATACGAAGATCTGTCCAGGGAGAAAAACCTCACCCTGGATCGCATCGTTGCTGATGATCGAAGGAGCCATCAAGCCTTTATCATGACGGCACAGTGGAACTCTCAATGAAAGCACCAATGTCGGTGTCAAAACCGGCGGATCTCGGGTAGGGGGTCCCGAACTGTGCGTCTAAGGCTAATGGTAACAGGAGGCGGGGGACACAATGTTTACCCAGGTTCGGGCCCTCTTGATGGAGGTAATACCCTACTTCCTGCTTGATTGATCTTGATGATATGAGTATTACAAGAGTTGATCTACCACGATATCATTGAGGCTAAACCCTAGAAGCTAGCCTATGATTCTGATTGTTGTTGTCCTACGGACTAAACCCTCCGATATATATAGACACCGGAGGGGGCTAGGGTTACACAGAGTCGGTTACAAGGGAGGAGATCTACATATCCGAATTTCCAAGCTTGCCTTCCACGCAAAGGAGAGTCCCACCCGGACACGGGACGGAGTCTTCAATCTTTCATAGTCCAACAGTCCGGCCAAGGTATATAGTCCAGCTGTCCGAGGACCCCCTAATCTAGGACTCCCTCAGAGAGCAGCCGGGATACATGATGATTTTTATTATTTGGCTGAGAATGCGGGCCTCACCGACTTCCTCCACGACCAGCTCGAATAGTATCTCCTCCTCACTAATATTTTTGTGCAAAATTTTCATTTCCATGCTAGGAAATCACCACCTTCGGTGGATTTTTATTTATATGATGAGTATAGGGAGATGTCCCTTTATGATTTTTGTGAGGTTTGCAAGTTGCCTTTTGAGGGCAGCGTTGAGGAACCACATCCTAGGGATGTGGCAGGATTTATTGATATGATCGCCGTAGGGGAAATGAGAAAAGTGTCAGAAGCAAGAACTACTAGCATACATTTCCCTGTTCTACGTTACTATGCAATATTTGCTAGTAGATGTTTAATTGGCCGCGGGAACAGTGGGAGCCTCAGTGCTCCTGAGCTCTCCATTTTGCGCCATGCTTTATTCCGTGACAGAACTTTCAGTTTAGGTGCTATGGTTGCTAAACGGTTGAGTCTAAACCATACAAAGGGCCCCATTTTTGGAGGTATCTTTGCTTCGCGTCTTGCTAAATATTTTGAGATACCTATTAGACACTATGAGAAAGAAGAAAAGTTGCTGCCCCCTATTTTCTTAGACTATAAAAGTATGGTAGCACATGATTTTATTTGCGATGATAAGGAGAAGAGACTCATTTATAACCTGGTATTCAGTGAAAAGACTTGTTAGATTATTACCCTGCCTGCACCTTCTTTGTTTAACATTTATTCAGCCACATACATCATCCTGCCCGATGACATTTCTGCATATTGGGAGCGAACACGATCCCCAGAGCCTGAGCCTGAGCCATCTCCTGACCATATCCGGAGTCTATTTATCAGTGGGATCCGCAGGAGCTCGCTAACCGGTGGACACCCCGAGGATCCTCCTCAGTACACTGGAGAGGACCATTTTGATCCATGGGCATAGACCAACTTAGGCCAAAAGCCTAAGCTTGGGGGAGTACGTATTTCTCACCGACATTACATTCATGTTCACGCACTCATTCTAGTTGTCGGTGCTCATACTTTTTCATTGTACTATCCATGCTAGTTTATTTTCTTTTCTCTCGCTTTCTTCTTATGTGTTTGAAAAATCTTAAGAAAAACAAAAAATATTAGTTGTAGCTTTTAGTAGTTTACTTTCCATGCCTGTGGTAGTAGTAATTAAAAGAAAACCCAAAAAGATTTTGTGTTCTTCTTTTACTTGTTGGGAGCTTTCCCGTGTAAATAGTTTTATTTCTCTTCTTTCCTTTGGGGGTCGACAGGAGAAGACCATAATGAAAATGTTGAAGTGGCTCTTATATGCATTATTGTTGATTTAAACAAGAGCCCATGTTACCTTGTCTTCTCCTTTGTATTAAATGCTTGCAGATTCCAGCTTAATCCAATTGCACGTGCACTATTATTATTATCCACATCGTTCGGTCGTGCAAGTGAAAGGCAATAATGACGATATATGATGGACTGGTTGAGATGAGAGAAGCTGGTATGAACTCGACCTCTCTTGTTTTTGTAAATATGATTAGTTCATCATTCCTGATTCAGCTTATTATGAATGAAACATGTTTGCAATGACAATTAGAGATTATAGTTGCTTATGCCATGCTTAATTAGCTAGGAGTTTATAATGGTTTACCTTGTGTGCCAACATGGTATTAAAATGGTTGTGATGTGGTATGATAGGGTGGTATCCTCCTTTGAACGATTCGAGTGGCTTGACTTGGCATGTGTTCACACATGTAGTTGAAACAAAATCAACGTAGCCTCCACGATATTTATGTTCATGGTGAATTATATCCTACTCATGCTTGCACTCAATGTTGATTAATTTTAATGCATGTTCATGACTGTTGTCGCTCTCTAGTTGGTCGCTTCCCAGTCTTTTTCTAGCCTTCACTTGTACTAAGCGGGAATACTGCTTGTGCATCCACTTCCATAAACCCCAAGGTTATTCCATATGAGTCCACCATACCTTCCTATATGCGGTATCTACCTGCCGTTCCAAGTAAATTTGTATGTGCCAAACTCTAAACCTTCAAACGAAAATTTGTTTTGTATGCTCGAATAGCTCATGTATCAACTAGGATTGTATGTATCTTCCATGCTAGGCGGGTTATTCTCAAGAGGAGTGGACTCCGCTCCTCACTCACGAGAAAATGGCTGGTCACCGGGATGCCCAGTCCCATGCTCAAACCAAATCAAAATAATTGCTAACAAAACTCCCCCAGGACTGTTGTTAGTTGGAGGCACCCGTTGTTTCGGGCAAGCCATGGATTGATGTTTGTTGGTAGTGGGGGAGTATAAACTTTACCATTCTGTTTGGGAACCGCCTATAATGTGTGTAGCATGGAAGATATCGAGATCTCTCGGTTGTTATGTTGACAATGAAAGTATGCCGCTCAAAATATTATTTATCTCTATTTCAAAAATCGAGCTCTGGCACCTCTACAAATCCCTGCTTCCCTCTGTGAAGGGCCTATCTATTTACTTGTATGTTGAGTAATCCTTCTCTTATTAAAAAGCACCAGTTGGAGAGCACCGATGTCATTTGCATCCATTACTATTTATTTACATTGAGTATGACTATGACTGGATCTCTTTTACCATGAATTACAATGTTTAGTCAGTCCTTGATCTTCAAAGGTGCTCTGCATTTATGTTTTGCGGTCTCAGAAAGGGCTAGCGAGATACCATCGTGTTATATCATATTATGATTGTATTGAGAAAGTGTTGTCATCCGAGATTTATTATTATTGCTCGCTAGTTGATTATGTCATTGATATGAGTAAACATGAGACCTAAGAATTATTGTGAATATGGTTAGTTAATAATCTTTGCTGAAAACTTGAATGTTGGCTTTACATATTTGCAACAACAAGAGCAAATAGAGTTTGTAAAAGTTTTTCTTTATCACTTTCAGTTTGTCAACTGAATTGCTTGAGGACAAGCAAAGGTTTAAGCTTGGGGGAGTTGATACGTCTCCATCGTATCTACTTTTCCAAACACTTTGGCCCTTTTTTTGGACTCTAACTTGCATGATTTGAATGGAACTAACCCGCACTGACGCTGTTTTCAGCAGAATTGCCATGGTGTTATTTTTGTGCAGAAATAAAAGTTCTCGGAATGACCTGAAACTTCACAGAGAATATTTTTGGAATTAATAAGAAATATTGGCGAAAGAATCAAGACCAGGGGGCGCACACCCTGTCCATGAGGGTGGGGGCACGCCTACCCCCTGGGCGCGCCCCCTGTCTCGTGGGCCCCCTGGAGCTCCACCGACCTCAACTCCAACTCTATATATTCACGTTCGAGGAGAAAAAAATCAGAGAGAAGGATTCATCGCGTTTTACGATACGGAGCCACCGCCAAGCCCTAATCTCTCTCGGGAGGGCTGATCTGGAGTCCGTTCGGGGCTCCGGAGAGGTCAATCCGTCGTTGTCATCATCATGAACCATCCTCCATCACCAATTTCATGATGCTCACCGCCGTGCGTGAGTAATTCTATCGTAGGCTTGCTGGACGGTGATGAGTTGGATGAGATTTATCATGTAATCGAGTTAGTTTTGTTAGGGTTTGATCCCTGGTATCCATTATGTTCTGAGGTTGATGTTGCTATGACTTTGCTATGCTTAATGCTTGTCACTAGGGCCCGAGTGCCATGATTTCAGATCTGAACCTATTATGTTTTCATGAATATATGTGAGTTCTTGATCCTATCTTGCAAGTCATTAGTCACCTAATATGTGTTATGATCCGGTAACCCCGAAGTGACAATAATCGGGACCACTCCCGGTGATGACCATAGTTTGAGGAGTTCGTGTATTCACTAAGTGTTAATGCTTTGGTCCGGTACTCTATTAAAAGGAGGCGTTAATATCCCTTAGTTTCCAATAGGACCCCGCTGCCACGGGAGGGTAGGACAAAAGATGTCATGCAAGTTCTTTTCCATAAGCACGTATGACTATATTCAGAATACATGCCTACATTACATTGATGAACTGGAGCTAGCTCTGTGTCACCCTATGTTATAACTGTTGCATGAGGAATCGCATCCGACATAATTATCCATCACTGATCCAATGCCTACGAGCTTTTCACATATTGATCTTTGCTTAGTTACTTTACCGTTGCCACTGTTACAATTACTACAAAACTGCTACTATTACTTTTGCCACCGTTACCGTTATTTCCATACTACTTTGCTACTAAATACTTTGCTGCAGATATTAAGTTATCCAGGTGTGGTTGAATTGACAACTCAACTGCTAATACTTGAGAATATTCTTTGGCTCCCCTTGTGTCGAATCAATAAATTTGGGTTGAATACTGTACCCTCGAAAACTGTTGCGATCCCCTATACTTGTGGGTTATCAGGTCCAGCTTTGGGCCTCTTCCCGAGAGTGGCAACTTGCTTGCCATTCTTCTTGAAGTTCCCCTTCTTTCACTGGCCCTTTTTCTTGAAACTAGTGGTCTTGTTAACCATCAACACTTGATGCTCCTTGATTTCTACCTCCGCAACTTTGAGCATAGCGAAGAGCTCGGGAATTGTCTTATCCATCCCTTGCATATTATAGTTCATCACGAAGCCTTTGTAGCTTGGTGGCAGTGATTGAAGAACTTTGTCAATAACACTATCATCTGGGAGTTTAACTCCCAGCTAAGTCAAGTGATTATGATACCCAGACATTTTGAGTATGCATTCACTGACAGAACTGTTCTCCTCCATCTTGCAGCTATTGAACTTGTTGGACACTTCATATCTCTCACTCGGGCATTTGCTTGAAATATTAACTTCAACTCTTGGAACATCTCATATGGTCCATGACGTTCAAAACGTCTTTGAAGTCCCGATTCTAAGCCGTAAAGCATGGCACACTGAACGATCGAGTAGTCATCAGATCGAGCTTGCCAGACGTTCATAACATCAGCATCTGCTCCTTGCAGTAGACCTTTCACCTAGCGGTGCATCAAGGACATAATTCTTCTGTGCAGCAATGAGGATAATCCTCAAGGGAACGGTAGCACGGGCCATTGATCTACAACATAGATATGCAAAAACTATCAGGACTAAGTTCATGATAAATTAAGTTCAATTAATCAAATTACATAAGAACTCCCACTTAGATAGACATCCCTCAAGTCATCTAAATGATACGTGATCCAAATCAACTAAACCATGTCCGATCATCACGTGAGATGGAGTAGTCATCAATGGTGAACATCTCTATGTTGGTCATATCTACTATATGATTCACGTACGACCTTTCGGTCTCCAGTGTTCCGAGGCCATGTATGTACATGCCAGGCTCGTCAAGTTTAACCCGAGTATTCCGCATGTGCAAAACTGTCTTGCACCCATTGTATGTGAACATAAAGTCTATCACACCCAATCATCACATGGTGTCTCAACACGACGAACTGTCACAACGGTGCATACTCAGGGAGAACACTTACACCTTGAAATTTAGTGAAGGGATCATCTTATAATGCTACCGTCGTACTAAGCAAAATAAGACGCATAAGAGATAAACATCACATGCAATCAAAATATGTGACATGATATGGCCATCATCATCTTGTGCTTTTGATCTCCATCTCCAAAGCATCGTCATGATCTCCGTTGTCACCAGCTCGACACCTTGATCTCCATCATTGCGTCGTGGTCGTCTCGCCAAATATTGCTTCTACAATTATCGCTAACGCATAGTGATAAAGTAAAACAATTACATGGCATTTGCATTTCATACAATAAAGAGACAACCATAAGGCGCCTGCCGGTTGCTGATAACTTTTACAAAACATGATCATCTCATACAACAACGTATATCACATCATGTCTTGACCATATCACATCACAACATGCCCTGCAAAAAAAACTTAGACGTCCTCTACTTTGTTGTTGCAAGTTTTACGTGGTTGCTACGGGCTTCTAGCAAGTACTGTTCTTACCTGCGCATCAAAACCACAACGGTGATTTATCAAGTTTGCTGTTTTAACCTTCAACAAGGACCGGCCGCAGCCAAATTCGATTCAATTAAAGTAGGAGAAACAAACACCCGTCAGCCACCTTTATGCAAAACTAGTTGCATGTATGTCGGTCGAACCGGTCTCATGAATGTGGTCATGTAAGGTTGGTCCAACAATACCGCTGAATCAAAATAAGGCATTGGTGGTAAGCAGTATGACGATCACCGCCCACAACTCTTTGTGTTCTACTCGTGCATATCATCTACGCTTAGACCTGGCTCGGATGCCACTGTTGGTAAACGTAACATGCAATTTCAAAAAAAAATCCTACGCTCACGCAAGATCTATCTAGGAGATGCATAGCAACGAGGGGGAAGAGTGTGTCCACGTACCCTCGTAACCGAAAGCGGAAGCGTTTGACAACGTGGTTCATGTAGTTGAACTTCTTCTAGCTCCGACCGATCAAGTATCGAACGTACGGCACCTCCGAGTTCTGCACACGTTCAGCGCGATGACGTCCCTCGCCCTGTTGATCCAGCAAGGTGTCGAGGAAGCAGATGAGTTCCGTCAGCACGACGGCGTGGTGACGGTGATGGTGATGTGATCCGCGCAGGGCTTCACCTAAGCACTACGAAGATATGACCGGAGGCGTAAACTGTGGAGGGGGGCACCGCACACGGCTAACGATTGTTGCTGTGTGTTCTAGGTGCCCCCTCCCCATGTATATATAGGTGGGAGGGGGAGGGGAGCAGCAAGGATGCGTCCCAAGTAGGAGGAATCCTACTTGGGGGCCTCCTCCAATTCGGCCTCCCCTTCCTTTTTTAGCCAGAGAGAAAAGGGAAGGGGGAAGGGAGAAAGGAAAGGGGGCCGAACACCCCTTGTTCCTTCTCCAATTCGGCCACATGCCTAAGGGGGGGCGCGCCACCCCTTGTGGGCTGGTGTGCTCCCCTCTTATGGCCCATATCTTCCCCCCGAGGGTTCCGGTAACCACCACCCCCCCCCCCCG